>NC_062966.1:32111768-32369398 GCF_023119035.1 Salvia hispanica | reverse complement strand
GAATAGAGCCCGTGGCAAGTGAAACATTTCACGCAAGGAGCCCAAAACAACATTGCACATTTTTCTTAGCTAAATTAAAATTATTTGTTATAAAAACAAAAATTTAACTCAACTTACAAATTTTTACAAATCTCTAAAATTTTTAAAGTTTTAAACAAAGAGGGACACCAAAGGAAGAAAAATGATTAACCTTGAGATTTAAGTTCCGACCTAACACAAATTTTTTGAATCTCAAATTCAGCTACTCTTAAAAGTTTCAAAATTCTTGGAAGTTATGCATCCATGAGATCCATCCCCTAATGCTTCCATTTTCAAATAAATTATAGTAGTTTTGATTAAATACTTATTAGAGTGTAATCAAGAACAACATCTATAAAAAAAAGGTTCCTGCAAAATAAAGTACCAGTAGTAATATTTTAGAATCAAATTTTAGAATTTTGATTGTACTCTGCAAATAAACTGAAAAAATGTTGTAATATTTGTATTCAAAATAGACGAAATTGCAATGGTTTAACAGTTTGAAAGTACCAACAAAGGATAATCGATGATTCTAGCTTATTTATGGGAATAAGTTTTTTCTTGGAAATTTAATTAGAAGCTTAATATGTGTAAAATATCGCGAAGGGAGCCACTTTTAGTATGGACGTATTAATCTTTAATTTAGCCAATTAGAAAAAGAAAAAAATCTACGGGACACAATATCTGTATTTTTATACATTGAATTAAAAATAATCGATTATATAAGTAGAGGTGATTATCTAAAACTCCTCCTTCCACCACGACCGTAATCGGGCATTCACACACTTCTTGTTATTAGAGTCAAACTTTTAATAAACTTATGATATACTCATATTTTTTATAAATATCTTTACTATATATTTTTGATGAATTTTCTAAATATAATTTGACCTTCAATATTATCACTTAATTTTGTGACATGCAAGAAATAATCCTTATTCAACTTTTTTTATTATTAAAGAAGTTCTATATTCAATTTTAAAATTCTTTAATATAAATAATTGAAGAAGCAATTTAACTTGCATGTCACAAAATTAAGTGATAATATTGAAGGTCAAATTATATTTAGAAAAATCGTCAAAAATATATTGTAAAGATATTTATAAAAAATATGAGTATATGATAAATTTATTAAAAATATATACCCTTTAAGGTATTGAGGGTATTTTCGTCCAGAAAAACTTGGAAATAGTAAAAGAGTACTTCAAATGATATTATCACATAGTTGATGGACCTCAAATGATATTTTCAAAGTTCACGGACTTAAAATGATACTTTGGCAAAGTTCGTGGACCAAAAAAGAAGTTCCCTCTGGTATAATTTATTAACTATTTTACTAATTTAAATTACACCATTTGCGTGTTTTTAAACCCATGGGTAGCATATATATACGATCAGGATAGATGCATGCATGCATGCATGTATATATCGACTAAGATATGTATGCTTATCTGAAACCATACTATTTGCAATTCAATTTATGTTATAAAGAATATGGGATGTCCACGTGGAATTTGGCTTGGTTGTCCAATGCCTCACAAAGTCCACAATCAAATTTGAGTATGTTGAATTGCTGAATATCAATTCATCACAAAGATAACTGAAGAATCATTATTGATCATTTAAAAAAAAAAGACATGGCACGTGTTCGGGCTTTGGCTGAGTGGCCTTTTTGGGTTAGTATACAACTAAATATGTCGCTTTTATGAGAAGCTACTATAAAGCTCCTTAATTATTATTAGTTTGAATTCTGCAATTTTTTCTAATACTGTAACTTATACATAAATTTGAGTAATGCATGCATGATATTTACATCATTCAAATGAAATGAATAAATGTACACTTTACATGTGGAGTTAATTTGATAACATACACAACTTATACAAGTTATATTAAATTATGTGTATGCACAATATACATATGTGAAAAACAAAAATGATAACGCGGGCCAATCGGAATGAAGCACGTAACAACAATTAATGAAGTCAATGTGTTCAAGTTTCACGAAATCAAGGAAGATCTGTACAGTGAAACAAGAAAATTCTAGCTACTTGTTAATAATCATATAGTTACGTTTAAATGTTGAAAATATTACCTTTTTTAGCTCACGAAGTGGCGAGTCGACATGTATAAATTAGCCAATACTTATGTATGTGACATTTGGAATTGTAAAGGGAGGGGACCATTTAGCCACTAATCATAAATATATATATGTGTGTGTGTGTCACGTTCATGCATTTTCTTTTTATTCCTATCTATAATCTATCTTCATCATGACTACATCTATGTTGTTTTCATCATAATCTTTGTCAAAAATGCTCCAACAATGACCCTTGGAGGCTGCTACACAGTTTGCACATATACGGCTTCCAAATAATACTAATCACAACTTTAATTAAGATGTGTATAAACTCATAAATGAAATTAAATGGCATTATAAGAGAAATTTGTCCTACATAAAATTCCAGTCCAATTAGCACACTCTCAATTAACCAGTAACCTGAGTATGATTGACCTGAAATCCACTGAACTGATCCGATTGACATCCGTACATGCAAGTAATAGAGTCGTTGTACATAACTTTGATGACTAGGTTTCTTATCTAGGCGATATTGATTAAGTAATAATTGATGACAAGATTGATGGAGGTAATGGAAATGTAACTAGTTACATAACGAAAAGCACAGCAGTTAGATGTTGAGATGAAAGAAAAATTCCAAGATTGAGAGAGAGACATAAGGTCCAGATTCAATGTGATATTAACATATAGAGTCAACTGTATACGTGTCCTCAAATCATACTCCAACATTCTTATAAGCATAAAATTAAACAATACTCCATCTTCTAGATTTATGCATTAAGTTAGATGAGTTGGAATAGATATGTGTTAGTCAGTCGGACAATGGGTCGATAAGTTTGGTCTAACGTTGGCAACATCGAAGCCCATGTGCTATTCTAGTTCATTAACCACCTATAAGGTTAATCAGATTTTTCATTTGAAATCATGGGACTAATGATGTTTTCTATATTGACATCCCAAAAGAAGCGACGTACTAATTACTCCCTCCGTCCACGAAAATTCGTCCCGGTTTGACCGGGCACGGGTTTTAAGAAATGTAATGGAAAGTGAGATGAAAAAGTTAGTGGATTGTGGGTCCTACTTTTAAAGTATTGGTTTTATAATAAAATGTGAGTAAGAATGAGTTAGTGGAATATGAGGTCCACTACCAAAAATGGTAAAAATGAAATGGGACAAATTTTGGGGAACAGACGAAAATGGAAAACTGGGACAAATTTTCGTGGACGGAGGGAGTAATATGTTTGGAATCATGCCATATATACTAGTCTGTTTATATGTAATTTGCAATAAAGAAAAGGAAAAGTTGACTACATACTTGTAGTTAGATCCATTGCACAAATAAAATCTGATGACACATTCTTCAATAAAAATATAAGGTAAATGATAGATTTTTTCCTATTATTTGAGCGCTTATCTGAAATATATATTCCACCATTGAGGTCATTCCGATTCAGTACTCATCGTGTTTTTTTTATTAAAATGTCTTGTAAAAGAATTATGGCGATGAAATATCGACATGACAAACAAAATTACTCATCGATTACCTAAATTATACAATGATTGTCCAAAATTATACATTGGTTACTTAATCGACGTGTAATTTTTACTGCCACGTCAATAATTCGATCGGCAAATTTTTTGACATTTTATTCTGAAAAATGAAATGATAGATACTAAATGATATAAGTTGGACAAACATCCCAATCAATGGACAAACTAGACCATTTAGTCACTTTTGAATCTTTAAGTACTATCTCCGTCTCTTAAATTTTGTCATATTTTGACCATGCATGAGTTTTAAGAAATTTAAAGGAAAATCAGTTGAAAAAGTTAGTGCAATATGTCCTACTTTATACTTTTAGTTAAATGTGAGTGGGAATGAGTTAGCGAAATGTAGGATCGTCCACTATAAAAATTGGTAAAAAGTGAAATGTGACAAATTTTGAGGGACGGACAGAAATGGAAATATGTGACACAAACTTTCAGGGACGGGAGGAGGAAGTATAATATACTATATGAACAATAAAATTGGATAATTGTATTTCAACACTGATGTCTGTTTGGTTTTATTTAATAAATTCTTCTTGCCCTCAACGACAAAAGTCTACCTTTGGCACTACTACTAATTAACAAATAATCATGATTTTGTCACCTATATATGTATAGTGCACGACTCGAATACTTGATGTAATGTTTATAAATTGTATTTATATCATAAATTCTTGTGTGAGTATAAAAATAAGTTTCGTAAGTGTGTTTGTTGATTGGTCTACATGCACTGTCGTATTGTGCGGTATTACGCATAAGATTGCTCATCAAGAATTTAAGAGGCTTTATATCTATGATTCTATATATTAAATGAGTGACTCTAATATATAGTAAGTATTGTTTATGTATCTAAAAGGCCAAAGTAAATTATAGTACTATATTTCATACTATTCCGTACCCTTGGATCATAAGACATAAATAGAGGAATTGTAAGATTGTTTTAAAAAAAAAATCGATAATCGAATATCCGACTACAATACATTTGAGATACGGTCATCCTTATAAACACATAATTAAACAAACTCTTTCTTGTAAACCAAATATATTGTTCATGATGGGACGAAAGCAGCGTAGATTAAGTCGCTTCTTCAACGGAGGTTTGGCCGGTGCCAAATCCAGTACCCCGGCTCGGATGGAGCGATGATGAAGAAGATGTTTCAGTTGTTGGGCTAAGGCCTTGGCCATTAATTTCAACCCGACTAACTGCATGTGTTGTTTGGTTGTTGGATTTGAGCTATTAATTACTTGTTGACCGACCATAAAACAATGGAAGCTCGTTTCTTTTCTCAAATATAAATCCATGTATAAACTCTCTTAGTTGCGATTGGGATTTGAGAGTGACCGATGCGGTAATCAGTGAACCCTCTATCCTGACTTCTCGTCCAATGCCGACTTATTTCAACATCATCTCGTTTAAATTTCCGGTTTCATCATCTCACGTATGCATTATTATACTTTGACGAATAGAAAACTAGCTAAGTCCTTAAAAGGTTGCTAAAAAGACTATAACTTTAAAGCACAGTTAAATGGCCCCCATGTCAAGAACTTGGTCTCACTAGATGCATAATTACCACAGTTAAATTAAAAAAATGTCGTTGAAATAAAATAAAATAAAGAAAAGCATGTAACATTACCCCCATTTATGTGTTAGCAATCATAAGATGAGATTAGCAAAGAAAAATGTTAGAGATTAATGGTGCAACATGTTCTAAACATGTCATGTATGAACACGGCAACTAAAGTGTGCAACTTTCTTCACGTGTGAGACAAACGGTTGCAAAAAGTCCCAGCACTAAAATTAAGCTGACTCATAATCGCATTTACTCTCTTAATAAACCCATTACTTTAACCATTTAAAATTACATCATTATGCTCTTCATTTAATTCTACAAAAATTTGCATTAACTAAATTATTACTTAATTTTAACTACAACACGATATAATGATCAGTATTCATTATACATTAGATTATTTTGAAGTTAAAATAAATTATGTTTAGGCTGTGGAACCCAAAATAGAATAAAGATTTGGGCATTAGAGTTTTTTTTTTGCAATTAAAAAAATTGAGCTTAAAATAGTAGAAACAAGATGTCAAACTCATCTTCCTTTTATTCAAATGATTGATGGCAAACTCTAACCATTGGTGAAAAATACAGAATTATTTAACTAGTGTTGTAGAAAATTATTCCTACTTATATACTTGTATATTAAATGTTGTGACATAAGGTTTCAAACCCTAAGCAAGTCTATCAAGTCAAAGACACCACGCACGTAGTTGACCATAGCATACGTGTGTTTACTTGTCAACAAATGAAGCTTCGAGTTTAAATAAATAAATTAATAAATTCTCCCCCTCCACTGAGAAGTTATATACTCCATTTATCAACCTCCCAAAAGTTTTATTCATTTAGTTTTAGTTAACAAGAATTGAATATTATCATTATAGTACATTAATGTCGCACTCAATTAAATATGACAATATTGTACAAACACATGGAAGAATTCAATCTAGTGAATTTATCATGTAAACAATTATTAATTATTTCAAAATAAAAAATAAAAAATAAAAAATCACAGGCATGTGGAGTTCAAATGCTAAAGAGTGAGAGACAATATCATATTCTTCAACCCAGTATAAAATGAATATAAATCAAGAGGTCAAAACATAAATAAAAAAATCAGACCTAACAATTATTGAAAATTATTTATATTGTATTAGTAGCCAATTTTGTTTGAAGGTCAACGAATCAATCCATGCTATGACGGCCGTTGAAACTCTAAATAAAATGGGGTACCATCTTTGAATCTTAAAACAAGAGGGAATTTCTATATTCTGTTGATTTATTGTTTTGTGTTTGTTAAGTCATTTATTTGCAAGAAAACCTAAATTTAAAATTGACATACTACTAGTGGAGTTATATCTACTTCCATTATAGATGCTTCTCTCAAATCTAACTAATTTGGGAATTTCTTATCTTATCCAATTCCTAGTATTATTTATGTATTTACATTTGAAACCCAAAATTCAAGTCCAATGGGCTAATATTTCGGTTATTGTTTATATTTTAATACTCCATAGGAGAAAAAACTATAGATTGACTATTGAGAGCAGTCACAAAATGCCAATGTATCTCTCTCTCTAGAAAATTTGAGTGAATGATTGGAGGAGTTGTTGGTGTATAGGAGGACTGAAGTCCAGTGGCTGCACTGCATTGGTTGTTGAATGATATGAGTAAAACAATATGATTAAATTGCAAATTTATCGAATTTCGTAGAAAATAATTTGGAAATTTGACTCTCTAACTCCATCATTTGTCAAGAACATTCCTTGACATGATATGTCAACTAGAAAACCAACATTGCATAAAAATTCTTCCTCCCCAACCCAATATATATGATGTTAGACTTATGTAATGCTTAGCTAAAAATAATTAGGGTTATGTGTTGAAGGAAAACTATGCCATTCTAATTATTTTATGTGCCTTTGTTTTGGCCCATTATTCGAATTTGAGGCCCAGTTATAGGGTAATATTGGGTCGATTGATGTATTTGGACTTTCAAAAAACTAGTTTTGCATAGAAATATTGCCCACTTCATTCCATATTAATAGAGCATATCTTTTCAGTACGAAGGGAGTAGATATTTAATTATGTGAATTAAAAAGAATAAAGTAAGAGAGAAGATAAGGTAAGAGCGATGAAGAGATCATAGAGATATAGAGAGAGGATAAAGTATGAGAGAGAGTGTGTATTGCTTTTTACCAAAAATGACTCTATTAACGTGGAGGAAATTGAGTGCTAAAATATGAACAGAGATAATGAAGGTGCGGCCCGTTGTTAGGCCCACCAACCAAAACGTTTGGATTTCGGCCCAAAGTCTCAAACTAATTCGTCTTTGCTGCGTAAATCAACCATTTCCCCATTTTGAAGATTCACTCTAATTCTGCTGATTCAGCTTTTCCATCCTTGATTCAATTTTATCGAGCTCCGAAAATTTAGCCCCGCGTCATGGTGAAGGTACGGATGAACACCGCCGACGTGGCGGCGGAGGTCAAGTGTCTCCGCCACTTAATTGGTATGCGTTGCTCCAACGTATACGATCTTTCTCCCAAGGTACTTAGCTCATGCTCCAACCATCTCCGCTTGTTTTTGTGCTTACTATTGAGATTGTAGATGAATTTTATTTTTGAGCTTAGGCTTTTGCTGTTTCTTAGGTTAGAGATATGTTGCGATTTTCTATTTGCTTCTACGAGATGAAATTAGTTGTTTTTTACTCCATATTCTATGATTTACTCTTCGAGACTTAATCCTCATGTGAGAAATGTATTATAGACGTATGTGTTTAAGCTGATGAGTAGCAGTGGAGTCACGGCGTCCGGGGAGAGTGAGAAGGTTTTGCTGTTGATGGAGAGTGGCGTAAGATTGCATACAACAGTTTATATGCGGTAAAATCATAGCACGTTTTTTACATATTTCTATTCCAGTTATTCAGTCATTTAGAAATTTGAAGGTCAACTATGCATCCTCAATACAGGAAATTTTAGTTTGCATGTTAGTGTGATCAAGCTATATACTAGTATGAGCTTACACTGCTACAGCGCGGAACAGCTTTATTGGGAATGAATGTTTTCACTGACATGGATAGGTCATTTCTCATATAGGGACAAGAGTAGTACTCCATCAGGATTTACACTGAAACTAAGGAAACACATAAGAACAAGAAGGCTCGAGGATGTGCGCCAACTGGGATATGATAGGGTATGCTTTCTTGATTGCAAATAATATCATCTTCACATGGATATATTTGAATTTGAATAATCTTGTGTTGTGTTCAGATAATACTCTTTCAATTTGGACTAGGTGCTAATGCACACTATGTTATATTGGAGCTGTATGCTCAAGGGAATATTCTTCTTACAGATCCTGACTTCACTGTCCTAACTCTCCTGCGGTCACACAGGTTCTTATTTCTAATGCTTGTCTATTTCTTAGCATCTAATCTGAATAGTCCGACCATCCACCAGTAGCTGTAAAACTTTGCTGCTCTCTTTATTAGCATGTGTTGTGTGGACGATGATAGCTATGTTAACCAATTGTTCTGCCAAATAACAGGGATGATAATAAAGGGCTTGCAATCATGTCACGCCATCAATATCCAGTTGAACAATCTCGAGCTTTCGAGCGTACAACTAAAGAAAAGATGTGTGCAGCCTTTGAATCTTTTGTGGAGGGCAAAAAAGATCAGCAACTTGATAATTGTGAAACTGCAAATGATAGCTCTAATGTCCCCATGGGAAAGCATGGAAGTGAAAAGAACACAAAGGCGAATGAGTCAAAGAAAACTGATAATATTCGTGCGAACCAGGCAACTCTGAAGGTTGTTCTTGGGGAAATTTTAGGTTACGGTCCAGCTTTGTCTGAACATATAATATTGGATGCTGGTCTGATGCCGAGTATGAAAGTTAGTAAGGACTTCAAATTAGATACTAATATTGCTGAGGCATTAGCTGAAGCTGTAATGAAGTTTGAGGACTGGCTAGCAGATGTCATATATGGTGAGAAAGTTCCAGAAGGTTATATCGTGATGCAACAAAAGAATTCAGGAAAAAAAAGTGATGATGTATCTGATAAAGGGAGTCCGGAACAGGTTATTTCTTTGATGTCATTCTCATTTGTGTTTTTGTAATTGGCTCTTGGAAGAAATGTGGATCTTTTTTTTCTGTTGGGATGTTGTTTGTTAATATTGAGTTCTTTTCTTCTTTTTTTTTATGGCAGATGTATGATGAATTCTGCCCTCTGTTGCTGAACCAGTTCAAATCAAGAGACTCTACACAGTTTGAGACGTTTGATGCAGCCCTGGATGAATTCTATAGTAAAATTGAAAGCCAACGTGCTGAACAACAGCACAAGACTAAAGAAAATTCTGCCATGCAGAAACTTGAAAAAATCAAAGTTGATCAGGTTAACCATTTATGCTTATATTTTTCCCGAACACAAAAGTGGTGGAAATTATCATACGTGTTCCTTATAATACATAATAATTTCAAGATGCATCAAGTGGTGTTTTGTCCAATTGTTTCTATTTGTACTTGGGTCTGTTGTCTAAAATTTTCTGGGATAGAATGGGGCAGGACTAACACTAACTTGCAAATTGCAGCTTGCCCATCTCAGCTCACCAAATTTCCTTTCTAGAACCTAGGTATGAATTGACTTAAAAATGTGACTATATAGTAATGACACTAAATGATAAATGTCTGCATGATTGCAATGAAATAGATTCTAGACTTCACTACCATTGGTTATATGTTCGAAAATGTATGATGATCTTTGGTAAATAGAAGCTGCAAGGCAGCTTCTCTTATACCCATCACTTCACTCTTTGCAGGGGCGGAATTTGCATGTATAGTAGCTTCTCTACTCCCTATTGATGTGACTAAATCATCATTTTTTATTTTTTAATGAATGTAAGAATTAAGAAAATTACTGAATAAATCTTTTATACAGAAGAAAATTGTAAATAATGAATTTTATTATGTGTGTTCTATTTTTCATGAGTCGGGGAGATATTGGGTTTCAGATTCATACCCTGATTTCTCACTCTTATCATGGCTTCCTTTTTAAAAAATGGGCAAATAGACAAAAATATAACGGCTAAGTCACATTGGGATCAACCCAAAATTTAAAGGTAGCTCAGTGACTGAAATAATTTTCTGCTATTTCTTTGTTGATATCGAGCAAGGCATTCATACTAAAAGCTTGTTTTGATGCCACAGGAAAGCCGTGTGCATGCACTTAAGAGAGAAGTTGAGCAATGTATGAAATTGGCGGCACTGATAGAATACAACTTAGAGGATGTGGATGCCGCCATCCTAGCAGTCCGTGTAGCTCTCGCCAATGGTATGAGCTGGGTTGATCTGGCTCGTATGGTGAAAGAGGAGAAGAAATCTGGAAACCCTGTGGCTAGTCTCATCGACAAGCTTCATCTTGAAAGAAATTGCTTTACGCTGCTTCTAAGTAACAATCTTGATGAGATGGATGATGATGAGAAAACACAACCTGTGGACAAGGTATTTCATACATATGGAGCCTCTAACATTGCCTTTCTTAGTCATGTTGTGTATAATCAGAAATAAACCCTTCAGATCTGTAACCAAAAGTTTTCTTATTGAGAAAAATAAAGCTTAACATTACAATTGTAGTAAGTATGTGTGCATTTGATAAGATCCCCACATTCATAGTACTTTGGAAAGAGGAAAGGAGAAAATTGACAGAGTCTTAATGCTCGGTTCTACTGGGAATGTCTTTCTTAGGTTGAAGTTGATATTGCACTTTCAGCTCATGCGAATGCTCGTCGGTATTATGAAATGAAGAAGAAGCAAGAGAGCAAGCAGGAGAAAACCATCACAGCACATGAAAAGGCATTCAAAGCTGCTGAGAGAAAAACCCGCCAACAACTTTCACAGGTAGCTGAAGATTTTATTTGCTTTCATTTTCCAATATATTGCTTCATCACTGATGAAATCATTTGAAACTTTTACTTAGTAATTTGTCTTCAAAGTTGATTAGCTCTCAATTTTTTAATTTTTTAATCTGCTCTGTCCATTAAGTTACCAGAACTAACTGTATTATGGGAGTTTGACGTTGGCATGATTTAAATACCTTTCAGAACATATTCTAAGAGGTATCACAGATGAACACATTCTGTTTGCTACCTTTGGTTTTGTACCCAAGCAATAGCTGTAATTTTTAAAGTGGTTGGTATGCGGGAAGAGGATTGGGCTAGTATCTTTATGGATTGAAGAATAAGATATGGATAAAACTATCCCTACTTGATTCACTTCATTATTATGATTGGTAATGGCTAAGAGATGCAGTACTTGAATTTGAAAGATCTTTGATTACTTGTTCAAAATGATTACCTTATCTTATGAATTTTGTCCTATGAAAACTTGGGAATTTTAAATACCATTCCTATAACCATATCACTAAGTAACTAACTATGAGTTTGTATATTTTCCATAAATTTATAATATTAGGCTATTAGCAAATAACTTTATAAATTATCCTGGAATCTCATTAATCATGTTACTTTTTTCTTGCTCCATGGTTGTAAATAGAATATGAAAACTTTGTCATTATTAATATCTCATTGTTGAGGTCTGCTCGAAGTAACAGAGATTAAAATGTGATGTTTTAGCTAGTTACTATTATGATTTCCGTGTAGATAACTGCTTGGCCTCCGTGTATTGTTCTTCTTCAAAGGTGCATATTATTTTCCATCTACTTTGCAGGAAAAAACAGTTGCCACAATTTCACATATGCGCAAGGTTCACTGGTTTGAAAAATTCAATTGGTTCATCAGCAGCGAGAATTATCTGGTTATCAGTGGACGAGATGCTCAACAAAATGAGATGATAGTAAAACGCTATATGTCCAAAGGAGACCTGTAAGTAATTTGCATAAACTTTTTAATGGATCTCTTTTGCTAGATTTTTCATATAGAAGTGATTGACATTGTGCTCTGCTAAATAACAAGTTCATTAGTGCTATTATGTTGGAGTGATCCACCCGTTCTTTCTTTTATGTATTCATGGGCTTCATTTCAGCTTTTCTTTTATATATATGAGCACTGGTGTATGGCATGTTTTGCCTTGTCCTTTCAGTTGGAGCTGGGTCACATTTTTCCCATTGCATGGAATTTATTTTACAACAAAGATTTTTGCATGAACGTATAAAATGGCATGATTCTAATTGTTTTAATGTCTCTAAAGCAATGTGTGTTCTTTCTGCTATCCTATCATCAATTTTTTGCTATTACAGAACAGAGTGAACCAACTAATGATTTCATGCTTTACTTTTTGTTGCTAACTAGAACAGCATTTTTCTTTTCTTTTTTGATATTTGGAATTATTTGTTTGCTTATGCCTATTAGTACTTGAATATAGGTATGTCCATGCTGATCTCCACGGCGCATCTAGTACAGTAATCAAGAATCACAAGCCTGAAAACCCTGTACCCCATCTGACTTTGAATCAAACTGGATGTTATACAGTAAGTTTGCAATGTCCTTCCTATTAATTTGTGACATCTTCCGTGCAGCACAAGGTAAGCAAATTAGCCATCTATCTTTCTTATGTAGGTGTGCCACAGCCAGGCTTGGGACTCAAAGATTGTTACTAGTGCTTGGTGGGTGTATCCTCACCAGGTTAGTAAAACAGCTCCTACAGGAGAGTATCTTACTGTTGGAAGCTTCATGATTCGCGGAAAAAAGAATTTTCTCCCTCCCCAACCTCTTATTATGGGTTTCGGAATATTATTTCGCTTAGATGAAAGTTCTTTGGGATCTCATCTGAATGAAAGAAGAGTAAGAGGAGAAGAGGAAGGAATTGATGACACTGAACAGAATGAACCTTTCAAAGAGATATCAGACTCTGGTTCTGATTCTGAGAAGGAAGTATCAGGTGAAAAGGAATCAGACCCATCAAGCCTCATTTCTCTGTCATCAGAAAGACCACTAGGGGAGGGCTTATCCTCACAAGCCTCATCCGGAGGCTTGGAAGTTTCTGAAGTAGCTGTCAATCAGGATTTTTCTAATGAAACTACTACTTTGGGAAATTCCATTGGTAATGATAAAGAACGTGACTCTTCCAGTAAAACTGCTGCTGCTACGCCAGATTTTCAGGATCTTATGGATAGAGCCCTTGAGCTTGGATCTGGTACCACATCTACTAAGAATTATGGGCTCCAACCCTCGGGAGAAGATGTTGTGGAGGAACATGACCATGAAATGACAAAAGCAGCACCGAGAGATAAACCTTATATTACAAAAGCTGAAAGGAGAAAGCTCAAGAAAGGTGAGAAAGAGGGTGCTGTTGCGCCTGCTGAACATGAAAAGGGAGCAGAAAGAAATCATCACCCTGTAAGCCAGCCAGACAATGATGTTAAAACTTCAAAGGCAGGTACTGGAAAAACTAGCCGTGGGCAGAGAGGAAAACTGAAGAAGATAAAGGAAAAGTATGCTGATCAAGATGAGGACGAGAGGAACCTTAGGATGGCTTTGTTGGGTGTAAGTATTAACACATTAGATTGACCATATTGGATTACGGAACTTCGTATTATTTGGTCGGGTGGTTCTAATCGCCTCTTTGTAATATGCGTCCTTCAGTGCATGCCAATGGTATTAAAGCAACTAGTTATTACCACAGCTGGAAAATATGATCCATCTTATGCACACACACACTAAAATAAGGATAATCGTTGAGCTTTTCATTACTAGCTGTATTTCTTAGTAGACCTTTGTAAAACTAGTACTATTATTATTATCATGCCACAGATTGGTTGTTTATTTGACTTCAAAATCTATTTGCAGGCTGCTGGGAAATCAAAAAAGAACATCGAGAATACTGAGAATGAAAAGGCCGCTGCAGAAAAAGTGGTCAAGCCCACTACTGGTAAAAGTTTGGATAGACATCAAAACAAGATGATTTTTCTGCTTACGTTTCAATGTCATGATTACCTTGTGATAGTAGTTCATCACTTTGTGTATATCTTGTTATATCTGGTCTCCCACTTCCCCTACCCCATTGGCTTTTTAATTTGTTCTGTTTGCATTCCAAGACTTGCTTATTTGGACCCAGTTTTCCGAAAAATGATAAAATGGATCTCGTACTATGGATATAAACGTTTCCCTTCTTCATTTTCAGGAGCTGCAGATGCGGTAAAGATATGTTACAATTGTAAAAAAGTGGGTCATACATCGCGAGAATGTCCGGAACATCCAGATGATACTAAAAAGAGCAAGACAGGTGGCAAGATTGAGAGTGCTGAAAATGAGATGGATAAGGTGATGATGGAGGAAGATGATATCAATGAGATTGGTGAAGAAGAGAAAGAGAAACTAAATGACGTGGACTATCTAACTGGAAACCCAATCCCCAGCGACGTCTTACTCTATGCAGTACCTGTCTGCGCCCCGTATAATGCTCTACAAACATATAAATACCGTGTCAAGTTAATTCCCGGCTCATTGAAAAAAGGGAAAGGTATCACGTCTATGAGTGTTCCTTGTCATATAATTTTACTATCCAGATGTCTATCCACTTGGTTTGATGATGTACTGAGACAAGAATGTGTTTGATACGCAGCTGCCAAAACGGCGATGAACCTGTTCGGTCACATGCCTGAGACATCAAGCAGGGAGAAGGAACTAATGAAGGCTTGCACAGATCCTGAGCTTGTTGCTGCCATAGTTGGTAATGTAAAGGTTTCAGCGGCAGGCCTCACACAGCTGAAGCAAAAGCAGAAGAAAAACAAGAAAGCAGCAAACAAGGGAGCAAAGAGTTAAATATGGATGATGAGAGAGAAAAGTTGCAAGTTTTGTATTTTTAGTATGTACTATACAGTATACACCAATACACCATGTCTTGAGTTTCTTGATAGGTTTGGCCGCGTAACTAATGGAAATTCAAAGGGTCTTGCTACTTTTTACGTCGTTTTAGGTGGCATCCGATCCGATCCGATCCGATTAATGTGCATCTTGAATAGAGGTATCATGATGCATACCAAAGCTGTGCATCCTTTATTTCAAGCCATTTTTGTACTACACAAGTTTCACTAGATATATTCTGAATTCTCTTTACCCTGTTACTTAATTTTTTAATTCATCCTATTTATATTTCAGGGCATTCCTTCAAAAGAATTTAATTAAAAATTGAACTTATCGAAGAGTGTAATTAAGATCTACTATTGTTATATACTGTATTTACCTAGTAGGAGTAGTATGGATTTAACGCAGTACATGTATGTAGATTTCAAATATGGTTAAAAAAACAGTTACCAAACGATTGAAAATGTACGTTACAGTCCCAACTTTCCTTCTAAATAATCCAAATTATCTAATTTGCCTCAACCCACAACAATCTAATGCGTAATTTCTCAAAATTTCTGAAATTTTATAACTTGAAACAGAAAGTATTTTATCCAATATTTTCCTCAACACACACATCACACATGTAAAGTATGTGATATTTTAGCGAACATTATTTAATAATGCAAGTACTTACTAATTTTTCTTAGGCGTAGTATTAAAGAGAAAATAATCATAAACTTTATAGGGAGTCGGTGTAGATTGGGTTTAGAAATTCACACCACAATCAAACACACACAACCACACAACCACACAACATTTACTTCTCTGACTCTCTCTAATCAAAGAGAGATTAGTAATGGCGGAAAGCAAGGGAGAAGTGAAGCACATACTGCTTGCAAAGTTCAACGATGGCTTATCCGAACAACAAATTGATGAATACATTAAAGAGTACGCCAACCTTGTCAATCTTGTTCCTTCCATGAAGGCCTTCCGATGGTAACTTGTAGGAATTACTACTTGTTCATTTTTCAATTTTATCTGAGATTTAAGTTTTGGATTGGAGTCGCTAGCTAGGGCTTTGATTTGAGTTATATGTGGACCAATTAAAATAAAAATAAAAATAAAGTTTCACTTAGATTTATATAGATCTCTGAGATCATTTCATTCTTCAGTAAACAATCAATCATATTCACAAAAGCTAGAATTCCGGATCGTGGTAGAAAAGGAGGAATCACACTTCACATACGCAATGTTTAACCAAAAATTTTAAGTTTGCATAAATCATAACAAAAAGTTCATTTTTGTTTTTAAGTTAGTGAAGACTAAGAAATTGAGATAAAATGCTAATTTAAAATAATTAATGAAACTTTTTGTAGTATGATTTATGTAAAATTTAAGCTTTTTTATAGTAGTGCTAAAATTTAAAATATTGGTGAAACGTTTTGTATGTAAAGTGTAACAATCCTAAAAGAAAATGGTGGTGTTTGATGTAATTTGTGGTTTGTACTAATAACTAATTAGTGTGTAGGTCTGGGGTTGGGCACTTGCTTCAACTTTTGTGAGAAACATGTATCTTCCTTGGTTATATATTGTTGAAGTTGAGATTGAGTTGGGGTTGTGGTGTGTGACAGGGGTAAAGATGTGAGCATCGAAAACATGCATCAAGGCTTCACTCATATCTTCGAATCAACCTTTGAAAGCACACAAGGGATTGCTGAATATGTTTCCCATCCAGACCATGTCGTGTTTGCGAACAAATTACTGCCTCTGTTTGAGAAGGTCATTGTTGTTGATTACAAGCCCACAAAAGTCGAAGTTTGAATCTTTAGCAGCCTTCCAGTGAGACTTCACTTCTGTCTGCTGGCTTTGTGGAATAATGTAATGTGTTCAAACTTCAAAGATTGTTCCTTTTGTAACTTCACCTTTGCTTCAAGATTGTCTTCTGATGATTATACATTCCAGTTAGTAAATTACTTTTGGCTTGTATTTTTGTAATGCCTGCCTTCTCTGGTTCTGTTTCTTGGTTGGGACAGAGCAATAAATATTAATATTAGAGATGGATATATGTGTGTTAATTTGAATATTGATTTACCATGGAACATGCTCCAAGTGTCACAAATCTAAGAGCATCCACAACGGTGCTTGCTGGGACGGACGGCGTCCGTGCCCCTGGCACGGCATTGCTCGATGCTTCGAGCACGTCTGTGCCGCTGAGCAGGGCGACGTGGCGTTGTTGACTGCTCGTTTTCATTCCGTTAAATTTTTTTTTTTTTTAATTCATAAAAAATCGAAAATGATCAGGAAAAAAAGAAAAAAAATATTTGGATTCCCAAAAATATAGCTATTTTTTCACCATTTTTTTAATTTTTTTATTTTTTATTTAAAAAATTTATCCCAAAATTATCTATAAAATACTCACATTCATCGTCCATTCCCAAATTATTTCACCATGCCTTGTGTTTCTTGATAGCTTTGGCTTCTTCCTAACTAATGGAGATTCAAAGGGTCTTGCTACTTTTTAGGTCGTTTTAGGTGGAATCCGATCCGATTAATGTGGATCTTGATAGAGGTATCATGATGCATACCAAAGCTGTGCATCCTTTATTTCCAGCCCATTTTGTACAATACCACCCCAGACTAGTATAACACTTTGATGACAGTACCTCTTGCAATCCATGTATTATAGGATTTATTCTGTTACTTATTCTTTTTACTTCATCCCATTTACATATTTCATAGCATTCCTTTAAAATTATTTAATTAAAAATATCTTTACGACTTTACCTAATACTAGTATGGATTTAACGCCGTACATGTATGTAGATTTCGATTATGGTTAAAAACCAGTTACCAAACGAACGTTACATACAGTTCCTATTTTCCTTCTAACTTACCTCAACCCACAACAATCTAATGCGCAATTTCTCAAAAATTCTTAAATATTTTTAACTTGAAAAAGAAAGTGTTTTATCCAATATGTATTCTATTTTCATCAACACACACGTAAAGTTTTTGATGTATTTTAAAGCTCCAGTAAACTAGTATTAGAGACAAAAACTCGTGGTTTTAGGTGTCAGTATCCTCAAATATTTTAATCATTAAATTAGTTTAATTAACCTTAGATCAATGATAGAGTATAATATTATGAAATGTATTTTCATGGCCAACATTACAGGGTGTCACAATTACCATAGGAGTACTATTTAAAGAAATTTGAGTGACCATAAAATATGCTCCCTCCTTTCAACATTAGTGCAGTCATTTTGTTACTTCGTATATTCTATTTAGTAAAAGTTAATAAATTTCTTCTCACCTACTTTACTATTTCTATTACTTTATCTTATTCTCTCTTCATCTACTTTACTCTTTTATTACTTTATTGTATTCTCTTTTCATATTTCTACCTTTTATTCATTTCATGCTTAGTTCTTATTTTACTTAACCCACTTATAATTTTTCTTAAATTACAAAAGAAATGTCTCCTCTACCACAGAATGGAATGAGTATTATTTTGAACGATGAAGCACTTTAATATTATTTCTTTAATAGTATGCCACGGCGGTCTACTGTATAGAGGCGGGGAGGGCCGCGACGGACGGGAGCCGAATTTCAACCTTTATATTTTTTAAATTTTTCTTCTTTATTTCTATATATACACCAATTCCCTTTCATTATTTTCACACCACTCCATTTTAGAGATATACCTGATTTATGGAGAAGAAAGAACTTATTTGTTGAAGAAGATGAACCAGAAACATTTAAGAAGAATGAAGAAGACGATTTTATTTGTAGGTGGTCAAATGGGCTCTGGGCTGTTAATTTTAGTATGGAGTAGATGGAGCATAATTTTATAAATTTTCACATATTTCTAATGAATTTATGCCTTTTTACTAAAATTATCGATTATTTTCAGTCCGATAATTTTAGTTTTAGTTGAATTAAAATATATAATCAATTGATAAAACAAAAAATTGACGACTATTGCTACCGACAATTTTTTTTATTTTATTTTTTGGTTGTGGCCAAATAAAAATTGACGTGTCCACCAATGTGTCCTCCGTAACCTTTATAAGGATCAGATACTCGCACCTCAACCACACACGCAACATTTCCTCTGTGACTAGCTATGGAGGAAAGCAAGGGGGAAGTGAAGCACATACTGCTTGCAAAGTTCAACGATGGCTTATCCGAACAACAAATTGATGAATGCATCAAAGAGTACGCCAACCTTGTCAATCTTGTTCCTTCCATGAAGGCCTTCCGATGGTAACGATTTCAACTTTTCAGTATCTTCGAAACACCCTATATCTGCCTAATTAGGAATTACTTCTTCATTTTTCTATTATATACACTAGCTAGGGATTTGACTTGAGTTATATGTGAACCAATTATAATAAAAAAAAAAAAAAAAAGAGGTTACATTTGATTCATGTGTAGATATTGCTCTAGAATTCTGGATCGTGGCGTGCTTCAGCTGAAAGATGAAAATTCACAATTTGTGCTAGCAATTTAAAACATTAATATAACTTTTTGTGATTTGTTTAAACTTTAAGCTTTTTGTACTAATTTGAAATAGCGGTGAAACATTTTGTATGTAAAGTGTAACTAAACTAAAAGAGAATGCTGGTGTTTGATGTAATTTGTGGTTTATATTAGTTTGTAGGCCTGGCCTCTCGGGTTGGGCACTTGCTTCAACTTTTCTGAGAAACATGAAGTATCTTCCTTGGTTATATATTGTTGAAGTTGAGATTGAGTTGGGTTTGTGGTTCGTGACAGGAGTAAAGATGTGAGCATCGAAAACATGCATCAAGGCTTCACCCATATCTTTGAATCAACCTTCGAAAGCACACAAGGGATTGCTGAATATATTTCCCATCCAGACCATGTTGTGTTTGGAAACAAATTACTAACCCTGCTTGAGAAGCTCATTGTTGTTGATTACAAGCCCACAAAAGTCGAAGTTTGAATCTTTAGCAGCCTTCCAGTGAGACTTCACTTCTGTCTTGTGGCTTTGTAGAATAATGTAATGTGTTCAAACTTCAAAGATTGTTCCTTTTGTAGCTTCACCTTTGCTTCAAGCTTGATTGTCTTCTGATGATTATACATTCCAGTTAATAAGTTACTTTTGGCTTGTAGTTTTGTAATACTTGCTTGCCTTCTCTGCTTCTGTTTCTTGGTTGGGACAGAGCAATGGATATTATTATATGAGTGTTAATTTGGATATTGATTTACCATGTAACATGTTCCAAATGTCACAAATCTAATTTCTTGGCTGAGCTAGTGTAGCTTCAACTTAGGAATTTATTGAATATGCATATCTAACAAGACTAGCAGTAAATTTAATGTTTTGAGAAAATGAAAACCTTTGAGAGCTGAAAAAGCTCAAAATTTACACAGCTCGTGATGTTATTACATCATAATGCAGAAGCATTCAAGTACAAAGCACCGAAACCATATGAAATGAAAACTGAGGAAATATAGTTCAATCATTTATCAAGTTGATCACGAGAGTATGTTGTAGCTCCAATCAACAACTCTTGGAATTAATTATGGAAAAAACAGAATAAGACGAGATTCCATGGGTGTGTCGGTTTCTAAATGTGAATGGGTTTGTCGAAAGTGGCCATGGCTGCCTCCTTCAATGCTTCACTCATTGTTGGATGAGCATGGCATGTTCGGGCAATGTCTTCGCTGGATGCTCCATACGCCAAAGCCAAAGCAGCTTCATGAATTAGCTCCCCAGCATTCGGTGCCATAATGTGGACTCCCAAAATCTTGTCGCTCTCCTTCTCAGCAATTATTTTCACCAGTCCCTCTGCGTCATCAATTGCCTTGGCTCTGCTGTTTGCCAACAAAGGAAACTTCCCCACGCGATATTCGACTCCAAGGGTCTTCACCTGCTCCTCAGTTTTCCCCACTGATGCCACCTCAGGGTGTGTGTACACAACTCCTGGGACCAAGTCGTAGTCCACGTGACCCTCCTTCCCAGCAATATACTCTACACATGCAACACCATCTTCTTCAGCTTTGTGAGCCAACATAGGTCCGGGAATTACATCACCAATTGCATATACTCCTGGCACGTTAGTGGCAAACTTCTCATTCACCAAGATGCGCCCGATCTTGTCAGTTTCAACCCCTATCTTCTCCAACTGGAGTCCAGCAGTGAAAGGTGTTCTTCCAGCAGAAACCAGAACAACATCAGCCTCGAGTGTGGTCTGCTCGCCACCAGCTGATGGCTCAAGGGTCAACTTCACCCCACTTCCTGTGGTGTCAACAGACACGACCTTGGTTTTGAGCATGAATTTCATTTTCTGCTTCTCAAGGGATCGTTGAAATTGTTTCCGCACTTCACCATCCATGCTTGGAACAATGTCAGCTGCAAATTCAACTACAATTACCTCTGACCCAAGGCGACCCCAAACAGAACCCATTTCAAGACCAATATAACCAGCCCCTATCACTATAAGTCTCTTAGGAACCTCCTTCAAGGCTAAAGCTCCAGTAGATGATACGATTCTCTCTTCATCAATGGTTATCCCTGGGAGACTCTTCACATCAGAACCAGTTGCTACTATAATGTGCTTTCCTTTCACAGTTGTGTTGCCACCATCTATAGTATCAACAGAAACTTCAGACGGAGATAGGAACTTTCCATACCCCTTCACGTAGTTCACTTTGTTCTTCTTGAAGAGACCCTCAATACCTTTAGTCAAGTTACCCACTGCTTTATCTTTTTGGGCCAGCATTGCAGGTACATCAACCTCGACTGAAGAAACCTTAATACCATGATGGGCAAATGAATTCTTTGCTTCATGATACATGTGGGAGGAATGAAGTAATGCCTGCGTGGCAATGTAAATAATTAGGACCACCTACAACATTAAAACCACATGCCATATCTCGAATGTAAACTCCAAGCCATCATCTGATAGTTGGATGCCACGAGGATTGAGGAATATCAAGGCAGACATATACTAAATGAGAAACTGAAAATTACAACCACATCCCAGGAGCATAACATAGCACCAGAATTCATTTCTTCACAGAGACTTAACTGACACAAGTTAACAATGATCACTTCTTATCTCATGCTGTTGATGCAATTATTAGGCATGTATTTCATTTAAAAAGGCTAATCATGTCGCATGCCTGCGTATTGGTTTAGAACATGCATCACAAATTGGGCTGGCAATCAAGCAGTTAAAATATATGAAATCCAAAACTCAAAAACTTCACAATGAAAATATAAAAATGTTGAAAGGAATCAAAAGTAGTGCTTTGGATAACAGTTACAAAGAGGTTGATAACACTTGCTAAATATCATCTCCTTCTACCACTACACTGTCAGCCCACACCTTACCAACCAATCCCATGTTCCCACATATGACATCAAAGATAAGCAGCAACGCCGTCGTGCATACCACAAGGCAATATATAGAAGACTTATGGGAGCATTTACAAGTTTCTCCTATACTCTATTAACCAAAAGAAACCTAAGGCTGTCTTCACTATTCAGAAATGAGAATTTGTTTCAAATATAATAATTCAATAAAAATCCACCAAAATCAATCATATGTTTTGCTATCATGAACTTAAAAACTTTCACAATAAAAACAAAAAAGCAAAACCTAAAAAAACAAACACTAACTGACACATTTATAGATCAGCTATATGCAGAAAATATGTGATTATCTCCGGACTATCTATCAACAGAGCCATCCATGAGTATTGAATAACAATTGACATACGTTATCAAACTTGAGTTCCTCACCACAATTCACAAACCTAAATCCTAGAAATAATGGAAATAAAAGTGAGACCAAAATCACAGCAACAGCCAACTCTCCCAAGCACCAGCCGAATATTCACGACGCAAAAATTGGATCTAAATTAAAGTCAAACAAGCAGAGGCAATTAGGGAACACAGCAGGAACGGACCTTAGAAGGGATACAGCCGACGTTGAGGCAGGTACCTCCGAGGGTGCCCCGCTTCTCGATGCAGGTAGTCTTGAGGCCTAGCTGCGCCGCCTTGATTGCAGCCACGTAGCCTCCAGGGCCACCGCCAATAATGACTACATCATTTTCATCAGATCCGGTGGCAAATCCCCTGCTGAGAATCCACGAGTATTTAGCTCCGCTGTATAGCTGCTTTGATGATGGAGACAACAGCGCCGCCGCCCTTCGCCTCGCCAGAGTTGCAGCCATCGCCATTTCTCGCTTTCTCTATTAATTTGGGTTTGAATTTGAGTGATTCTCTCTTTCTACTGCCCAAACCCCATTTATGATTTATGTATAGAAGAAATTTGGATTCAGCTGAGATTTCATCGCAGCCGTTGGATGCGATGGATGCTTCCTTTGACTTAACCCACACCCGCCGTTAGATCGCTATTATTCATTTAATCCTTTTTTATATGCACACATAATACAGGTAGAGGCCATTTAAATTAAACTTTCATAATGTGAATAAGGCTTTATTATTATTTTAATTTGACCATCTTATAAAAATATATTCCCATTTTATACTTTTCTAATCAGAATATGAAATGGGATAAGCCAGTGTTCCATTGTGTCCTTATGTTATGTTTGGTTGAGAAGTAGATGCTGATGATGAGGAAGAACAGGCAGCCATTGAAATATTATCAGCAGTGTAGCAATGAAATATAGAAAGATGCCAAATAAAATGAAAAATAAAATACTATACTGAACAAGAATCTTATAGGGTTCACATTCAATTGAGATAGTAGCCAAAAAAGTTGAATACAATACAAGAACCTAAGTGACCAAAATTGTTCAAATTCAATAATATATAGATTCACTCATGACTCTACCACCAATACAAGGTTGCTTTTTCTCACTGGTTTCTGAAGCAACCTCAAAACAGAAGAAGAAAAAATAATCATTTAATATGTATGATTATCTTCATAAAGAATATAGTATATGGCTCCATTCAATTGCCTTCTATGAACTCCCTCAACTTGGCCCTTGCTTCTTCAGACATGCAGAATCTCAGTCTTGGTCTTTGACAAGAAACTGTATCTTTGCGCTCAGGAGAGGAGAAACAAACCACAATGGCTGTGACGTTGTCACCTGTGTCTCGCATTAATGCTTGACTGGTGAGCTCTTTAGCACATTGTCCTGGGTCGTTGTGGTACCTGAGCTCTCGCTGTACTAGGCTCACTGCCTCCTCGTTCGACAGCACATCCCAAATACCATCGCATGCAATTATCAAGAACTCGTCGTCCTCAGTCAGCTTAGTCAGTTGAAATTCTGGCTCGGCAGTGAGAGGTGAAGCAGATCCAGCTGGGAGTTTCATATACCAATCTCCCAGAGCTCGTGTGACTGCAAGCTCACCATTTAGGTATCCATATTCAACTGAACCACCCAAATCCTCCACCCTCTTTTTCTCCACTTCACAAGAAGGTCGGTGATCCTGTGATAGCTGAATAGCACCTCCTTTCCTACAGAGGACAGCACGACAGTCCCCGGCATTTGCTACGAGTAGATTTCTTCCCAGAACCAGAACGGTGAGTGCTGTTGTTCCACAGTAGGAATCAACACTGAGTTCATCAGCCAAGGCTTGATCAGCCTGTAAATATGATCTTAGGTGACAAATCTCCATTGCTTGCAAGAAGGCTTCTTCAACATCCGATGTCTGAGGCAATTCAGCATCCTCAAAGAAAATTTTCATGGTATTATTCTTCATGAAAGCTGCAGCATCAGGTCCACCGTGACCATCAAAGACGGCATAAAAGGAGCTCGGCTCTGACCAGCTGTAGAGGGAGCCCAAGTGAGAAGATAGGTCATCAATCCTGATGTGCTCATCCTCATTGGAACTACGAGGTCCAATATCAGTGTGGCTGCCCGATCGAATTCTTGGTAAAAACTTCCTGGTTGGAGTCTCAGACACTTTGGTAGTTTGTAAACTAGTTGAGCAGCTTAGCGCCTGGTGACGGAAAAGAGATGCCATTAGGATTAGATCATGAGAGCATATCAAGCCAAAAAGAGACAAACATAAACTATTTAGTCTACTTTAGTAGATTATGCTAGGGAAATCATGTCATTGTTAACAATTAAGAACCAAAAAATAAAATTAGAAATTCTTCATAAGATCAAACACAGATAAATTCTACTAGTATTCAATTTAGCAGTCAAAGCGGAAAAAGCAAAATTACAGTTCCGGGCAGCATGAGCATCAAGCATTTAGGGCAAGAGGAGCTAGACAATATGAAAACCTAATTTGCCACAAGAAAGAAACAACGATCCGATCCCAAACAAGCATACAGCATATAGATAGAGAGACACAAGCACCGAGAAATCCCCAACACGAAATCCGGCGAAAATATGATCTTGATGAGAAGGGAAAATTGAATCATATGCAAATTAGAAATAAATTCCCGCAATTATACAACAAAATCACGAATTGCGTAAGAGAATTTTAATCCCAAGAAAAAAGGAATAGAAAAAGAAATAAAACGAACCGAATCACGGCGAGAGAGGTCGAAGAGGATAGGCGGCGCAGCTGTACCGGGCTGCGACATGTCGAAGAAATCCGGTTGAACACTAGGCGAGGGAAGGGGAAGGTGAAGGCATTGAAAGGAAATAAACTCCGCTTCTGCCACCATAATTGATTGCAATCCTAGAGTAGATTGCTCGTATAATTGATGAAATTTCTTGCGGGTCTTGGGTTGTTTCAGGTGAATTTGTGGGGGAAGGTCGATTGATTTTGCTGGTATTATTGAGGATTGTTTGTTGATTGATGAGAGAGAGAGAGAGAGAGAGAGAGAGAGAAGGAGATAGATTTGGGGCAGAAAGGAAAGTTAACCCTAGTAGTAATAGGAAAAGTATCCGACGCCACGCGCTATAATGTTCACATTGCGGCCTGATTAATTAATTAATTAATTTAATATGCTACTGTAACGGCTCAAATAGTCAACACCATTCATAAAAAAATGCAATTGATTGCACCATGATTTACCACAAATTCAATCTCCATCCACACGTTTCTAACTTTCAATCCCACTATACCTACACCTATCTACACCTACAACACCACTGCAAACATGTGTTGCCCATATTTCTATATAGATGAAGAGAGATTTTTAGATGATTTAGGATACCTTATTACCTTTGCACACTAAATACAATTATGCAATTGCATAATTCCACCAACCTACCATCCTAATTGTAGGTCTCTTCCCAACATTCTATACAAACGAAAGCTCAACCATGTTAATTACCACCTCCGTTAAAAATTAAAAAAATTATCTTGCTTTTCCATTTTTATTTATCAATTAAAATCAGTTTCCATTCATTTATGGTTAGCCTTTTATTTCTAATAAAGTACATACTTTTCACTAAAAGTATTTCTAACAACTTTTTCCTTTATATCTCTTTACTTTACTAATTTTGCAATTAAACTTATATCTTGATATGACTATTTTTTGTGAATGAAGTAATTATTATTTTTCTGTATAAATTATTTAGCCAAGTGATTGTATTATAAATAATGAATAAAAATCATTGTTTTTATGTATAAAAAAAGTTGTAACGTGTCGGGTAAATAGTGGCATTGCTTGTAATTAAAAGTGAGTGTTGTTTTTAATAAAAAAAAATATTGTTTAAATGTATAAAAATAAAAATTAGAGTTATCTCTATTTTTGTTCATGAAAAAGTCTTATATTTTCTTCATTTTGGATCATTCATCAAAATTAGTCTCTATCTATTTTAATTACAGTAAGTTTTTATTCTCATAAAATATGTGCAACTTTTCATTAATAATGTTTCAACTATTTTTTTGTTGATCTCTTCTACTTTATGAATTACATTTAAATTTGTATCGGTCTCGATGAAGACTATGTTTAAGTGACGTAGTGTAATAGGACAATCTGATTTGAAAGCGGCCTGTGTCCAAGGCCTTGTTGCTCTTGGGCGTGAACAAACGGGTAGCCACACAAATACACGGACGCAATTTAATGCCTTTTGTTTTGTTAGAAATAAATAAGTGGTCACTGGTCATAGTAAATGAATCTGCAAATGGTAGAAAGCACAAAATTGGAATGCAACATTACAATCTCAACTGGTGTTATTACATGACGATTGATAAACAAGAAGAATAAAAAAAATGAGATAATTAAATATGAATAGGCTTGTCATACGCAGCCATGGCAGCCTCCTTCACAGCCTCACTCATCGTGGGATGAGCATGGCACGTTCGCGCAATATCCTCACTCGACGCTCCATACTGCATCCCCAAAGCCGCCTCATGTATCAGCTCGCCCGCACCCGGCGCCATTACGTGGACCCCCAAGATCCGGTCGCTCTCCTTCTCCGTTACGATCTTCACCACCCCCTCCGCATCATCGATCGCCTTTGCCCTGCTGTTCGCCATCATCGGAAACTTCCCCACCCGATACTCCACCCCGAGGGCCTTCACCTCCTCCTCGGTCTTCCCCACCGACGCCACCTCAGGGTGCGTGTACACCACCCCCGGGACCAAATCATAGTCCACGTGCCCTTCCTTACCCGCAATGTATTCAACACACGCGACCCCATCTTCCTCCGCCTTGTGAGCCAGCATTGGCCCCGGGATTACGTCACCGATCGCGTACACTCCCCCTACGTTAGTGGCAAAACGCTCATTCACCAAGATGCGACCTAGCTTGTCTGTTTCGACCCCTAGCTTCTCCACATCCAGCCCTGCAGTGAACGGGACTCTGCCAGCAGAGACGAGAACAACGTCCGCCTCTAGGCTCGTCTGCTCACCACCCGCTGCTGGCTCGAGAGTTAACTTCACACCTTCTCCAGTGGTGTCAACAGAAACTACCTTAGTCTTCAGCATGAATTTCATCTTCTGCTTTTCGAGGGTGCGTTGGAATTGCTTCCGGATTTCACCATCCATGCTTGGAACGATGTCAGCTGCAAACTCGACAACCGTGACCTCTGACCCCAGCCGACCCCAAACAGAACCCATCTCCAGACCGATGTAGCCGGCACCTATAACTACAAGTTTCTTAGGAACCTCCTTCAATGCTAAAGCGCCAGTAGACGATACGATCCTCTCTTCGTCTATGGTGATCCCAGGAAGACTCTTGACGTCGGAACCAGTGGCTATTATGATATTCTTTCCTTTCACAGTTGTGTTGCCACCATCTAGGGTCTCAACGGATATCTCGGAAGGGGATAGAAACTTGCCATATCCCTTCACATAGTTTACTTTGTTCTTCTTGAAGAGACCCTCGATGCCTTTGGTCAAGTTTCCCACGGCGTTGTCTTTTTGGGCCAGCATTGCCGGTACATCCACCTCCACCGAACCAACCATGATACCATGATGGGCAAATGAATGCTTTGCTTCATGATACAGATGGGAAGAATGAAGCAGAGCCTGCAGAGGATACACGATAACATACACCATTTCTTGAATTCGAAGTTTTAATACAACACCAGCAGCAGATGTATAAATGAAGTGCAAAACAAGAAAAAGAAAAAAAACCAAGAGCATACATTCTGAGGGCAAATAACCTAAATAAAGTGAATCTTATGAAAATTTGTTAAAGCAATCTAATGATGATGTTCATAAATTTCATATCCCTAACGGAAATTAAACCAGAATTCATCAATCGTAAAAGCAACAAATTAAATCGACAGAATGAGCTGACTCATTGATTGATGCAGGGTAAAGCACATGAAAATGGAGCGATCAACATAAGATATGTACCTTAGAAGGGATGCAGCCAACGTTAAGGCAGGTTCCACCGAGGGTGCCACGTTTCTCGATGCAGGTGGTCTTGAGGCCCAGCTGCGCGGCCTTGATCGCGGCCACATAGCCACCGGGGCCGCCACCAATAACCACGACGTCGTTCTCATCAGATCCGGATGAGAATCTCCTGATGAGAATGGAAGACAATTTGTGGCTGGGGGATGAACACAACAAGGTGGTCGCTCTTCGCCTTCCCAAACTCGCCATCGCCATTTTCCCTACTTTCAGAATCAGATGTGCTTGTGTGTGTGTCAGTCAGTTAGTTAGTACACTTTTATATCATGTATAATCATATTTTCTTGGAATATTAGTAGATCTGAAGAATAAGTAATTTCATACTAAAATTATACATATTTCCTGTGACTTGGTCTAAAGGAACATAAAAATATTTTGCAAATAAATTTGAATGCAGAGAGAGAAAAATGATAGTAGTATTATTCGCAGCATTCAGGTTTATGATTTTTAAGGAGGTTATCCCAAAGACACAACATCATCCTAGGATTCTGGTAATGAGCAAGAATGTAATCTGCTTCACATCCCTCGTTGTTGAATCGATCATCGTTCACATACTCTATTTTCTGCCCTTTGCTTTCGTATTGCTGAATCCATATCCCCACAGCCACATCTTCCAGCTTAAACAGCTGCCAAAACCACAACCCATCCATCTCAATTCATACAACAATATATACATATACATCATATAAATATATACGCACCATGAGATCCCTGGCCCGGTGGCCAGCAACGATAAACTCAGCTATGTCGTTAGATATTATGTAACCTGGACCATGCGCCCAAGGAGGATACGTGGAATTCGGCCACTCCTCTTCGCTTATGAACCATTTGTTGTCCTTGTCCCTGTTCGGAGCTGAATCAAAAGATATACGCCCGTACACAAACCCCTTCCCAGTGCTCCCCTCCAGCCTCGACAATATTTCATCAATCCTTACAAAAGCATCATCGTCCATTTTCATGATGAATTTAGCAGACATTATTTCACTCTGTATAACCACGAAATAAATGTAAATAAATATACAAACAGTAATTGCTCACCAAAAAACCCAATATACAAGTAATTATACATACCCCGAGGAGGCAAATAGCAATGGTTTTGTAAGTAAGCAGGCTGTAGTAATCGACAAAAGGCATCAACTGGATATCTCCATACACCTCACCTTCTCTCCACACCTTCAAGTTCACTTCTTTGTTCGTGTGCTACAACATTAATAATCACCATTCAATTAACAAGCATTGCTCTAGTTGAAAGAAATTGAAAAGCAGTAACTCACTTACAAGTCCAACAAAGAAACGAACAGCCACTTTCCCTGAACGCACACCATCATATTGCATCCAAGTCCTCCTTAGAGCCATACGCCTCTCAAAGTTATTCCCTGACGAGAAAACCCCAATAAGCAGTAGAAGCCCTTTTTTAGAAGGTGTTGCAGCTTTCAGCTGTTGAACGTCACCCACTAAATCCACATCTTCGCTAGCAGGCAGTCCTTTTGCTATGATTGAAATGGTAGTCAAGCTACCTTTCACATTCACTTTGTTAACCAACCATGGTTCAAGTCTCTGCAAATTGCTAAAAATCTTATTTCAACACACACTCATATATAGACAAGTGGAAATTAAAATAGACTAGTTTTACCTCTCTATACGCAAACGATGTTTCATGCCTTCCATTTACTGTCGTGTGAAAACCCTCGGCACCAGCCCAAAATGTAGCAATGAAGGGGTTACCTTCAACAAACTGGAAGGCAGCACTTACGTGGCTACTCTCTTCGGAAACATTAGCTAATTTTCTGTTCGTTGGATGAGTCATATTTGGACTGTCCTCTGCAGTTCTCCTAATAATTTGTGTATTGCAGTTTACTAATCCATCAACTGAAACATGCAGGTTAGAAGGTGAAAAAACAAAGTTACGTCAAAAGCCAGAAAGAATTCTACAGCAACAAGCTATCCGAATGATTTGTAGCCATTCACTACCTCCATCCTCACCAAACAAGGATCATTAAAAAAATCTCATATATTGTGCCATGTAGTTTGTCGAATGGTTAACTACTAACACAGGCAGCATAGCAATATGAAATATTTCAAGGTCCCTGTTGTGACAGAATAGAGCATAAACAACAACAATCAACATACTTCTCAACTCTTCATTTATCAATCACATCAGGTACCTTCAAGAGTACGGAGTGGACCATGATCGGGGCATCTCTCCGCCTTGCCCCACCCAGATTCTTGAGTCCACGCATTCTGAACAATAACAGGTTCTTTGGTCAAGTTCTCACCAGGTAACTCGACATCATATAGCAGCACGATTGGAGGCTTCAGTCCCTCCTTAATTGGCGAGCCAATCAACTCAATTTGGAAACTATCATTGCGAGTATCAGGTATCCCAATCACAGTAACAGAAGAGTCCTCAACAAGACCACAAGGGATATCCAGAGAGGCCTCATTCTTCGACAACGATGCATTAACAAAACTAGGACAGTTCCTCGCTATGCTACCGTTCCCAAGCTTGGCAGCTTTGCCCTCCTCAATCATCACAAGCAAATCCCTACACATTACTAGAGCCTCTTTAACACCCTGTACAGTTTCAGGCAATGCATCCGATCTCGGAAACAAGAATTTCATTCGGCTCCACGCAAGCATCGCAGAAGGGCCTTCTAGGCTCAAGTTTTTACTTAAGCTATACAGATCCTCCAATTCTTGAAGATATCCCAACTGGGGCTTAGGCCTAGTTGGCTCAATGCCGCCATTGGCATTGGCAATGGCATTGAGATCTGGATCTTCCTCTTTGGGTGGCTGTGGATTGAAAAAATCATATGCTGCAGAATGTTTCTTGGAGGGCTCAGATTTTCCAATCAAAGTGTAACTGAGAAACAAAATGAGAGCAAGGGCTACTATGAGCACACCACCGGTCCACTTCTTCATCCCTAAATCTTCTTCTACATACCTAAACTAGTTCAATATGACCACCGATTAGTTCAAATAAGCTCCTAAGCTGCCCGAACCTTGCACTGAATAGCATAGAAAAACAAACATGGGAGTACAGAATTTGAGGTGAAAGATTCTTACTTGCTAAAAGCTAGTTGTGTGGGAAAACAAAGCTGCAGTCTTTCCGCTAAAATCTTGGGAAAGAAAGAATTGCTCCCGCCTCAGCAGCACGGCTATTCCGAAATTGTTGTGAATTCTATGATTTCGAGTCTGTAAATGAGTAAATCTTTGTCCACCCACCTAAATTATTGCTGTTTGTTCAAATTAAATTTTTTTTTTATCATGTTCTGTGTTTTTTTTTCTATATAATTAATACTACATGTTGAATTTAAATTGAGATTTTAAATGAAGGACGTAATCTAAGTAACAAAATGTAAAATGAGACGTTTTGAATTTAAATTGAGATTTAACAAAACGTAAATTGACATTTTCTTGCAACTCTACAAAGAAAATGAAAAGAAACACTACTGCTATAGAAAAGTTGAACTCGGTTGTTAAAAAGCTTCAATCTTGGAGAGTGTTGTATTGATCGGTTGGCAAGAGAAATGGCAACTGTCGTTGAAGTTTTTAAAACATAAGAAAAAGAAATGCTTCTATTTTATTAATAACACTACAATTTAAATTCACAAGTCTGCGCCTTATTTTATTCATTACAGACTCAGTTTTCTTGTCTATGGAATAAGACAATACTCCATAAGATTGAGTATCTTTTATTATATCAGTATCATTTTCAACTAACACTATTTATTCCATCCACCAAAAATATATAATAGTAATTGCATTCTTAAGCACTCATAAAGTATAGGACACTTAAATTATGGGCATCACTCACTAGCTTTATCCAACTACTGAAACACAACATTTTTTTTACAAAGAGGGGGTTAGCCAATAAATAAAAGAGAAATGCTACTCAACCATGACTAAGTAAAGAATTATCAGTCACACGAGTTCATTTCCAAAATTTGCTACCTAATACAGTCAGTGGCAAAATTATACTACTAGTAATAAAATGGAGGGCCTTGAATGGTCAATCTTGCTTCACTGACAATCTCTCTGCACAAAAAAAGAGAGTAGAAGGATCAGTAGCAGTAGCAGCTTCCAATTAACTAAACTGGAGTATATAAACAAACAAGCAACCATACTTATGAGCTCGTAGGTCACGATCATTGTCGTTCCGTAGAAAGACATGTTGAGAAACCGAGGGCCAAATCCTCGGTAGAAGCCTATCCAACCATCCTCTTTAAGAAGGGCCCTTGCAGTCTTCATTATCGAAGGTCTTCCTACACCATAATTATCAATTACCTAAATCCGAACAGGTTAATGCCAACGCCAAAAACATTTGAGACTGCGTAACTGGATATCTCAGCCCTAATCAGAAAGTCTTACCTGTAGTCTCGTCTTGACAGTATCTATAGGAGTAGTAATCAATGAAGAACAAGCACCAGCAACCATGCCAGCTGTGGCTTGAACACTAACCAATTCTACATGTGATGGTTTCTTTTCCATATCATCAGTGTAGCCCAGGCTCCTATATATCGTCAAAACGAGCATAACTCAACTATATAATAACACAAAATCTGGCTCTGTATAGTAGCTCTTAAATTACCTCCAGATCATATGTTGGGCTGAACCATAGGAACCCCACCAAAGAGCCGATGCAGGGGATTGGTATGTAGCTGTTAGTCCAAAACCTCTGTATAAGCCACGAAATCCTTCAGCTCTTATCACTTTGCGTACAACATCAAATGGGCCATTGCAAATTGTAGTTCCGGGAACTCCTTGGACCATTAACCTCTGGCAAACCTACACATCAAGCATATTTAACAGACCAAAAGAATGATTAGAAACGAACAGGTGGCTTAGAATTCATTAGAAAACTTCCAACTAATTGGCAAATGAAAGCATTCCAAAACAATATCACAACAGTAATCAGGGATACGAAAGAATTAGAATACCCACCACATCCAAGGGAACAAAGTATACACATGATAATAAATTGGAAACCATTCCCGCAACTCCATTCGCAATACCAATTCTTGTTGCTTCTGGCATATCCAGGCCTTTTGTGTATTTCAGGGTCATATCCTTTGACATTTCAAGTGAAGTTAAAGCCAGCACCCGACCTGGCAACGATCCAATGGCCGATGTGGCAAAGCCTCTGAAAATACCAGGAACGCCATCGCTCCTGATAATGTGCCTGAAAACAGATAGTCCATTCATCCTAGATATGTCCGATCCAGCTACTTGCATCCGTGTCTTCACAACCGCAGTAGGGTGTATTAAAGCCGACTGCATTGTGAATAGAATGGCCCCAATCACGTGAAACCTCGTCTTATCCAGCCTATGTTACAGAACATGCAAATCAACCAAACAGCCAAATTTCATGACTAGATTTTAAATCACAGCTTAGCAATCATATGCATCAAACAATCAGATACAGCAACAATGACAAATAATACAGCCACAACAAGATACTAACAAGCCAAGAACACTTTTTGACATAACAAATAAGCCTAGAAAATGCTAGTTTTGAGTTTCAAGACCTCTAATATCATGACATCTGGGTTGCCCTAAGCGATCACACTCAAAATCAAGCGGTGAAATTAGAGATATTGCAATTTAAATAAATTCTATGAAAGTAATCCAACTGCAATTAAGAAAACAAAATGAACATTAAACTCATATTGCCTAAAAGGAAAATCAAAAGGAATGAAGTGAAATATCACAAAGGTAGAGAGCCTAAACAATGATCACCGAAAGCAAAAAGAATAAGGAAAGGGGCGAAAAATAGTGACATTATAGAGAAATTAGGAGTAAAAAAGGAACCTATCCCAGTTGACGTCGGTGTCGGCGAGGGCCAATTGGGGAGGGGTGGCGGCGTCTGCGGCTTCTAGGGCCATTTGTTTCTCCGATCAGTCAAGCGATGAAGAAATGCTTTACAGTATTTTGTTAACTAAGTAAGAAAGAGAAGAGGTTTAAAGCGGTGCATCATTTTCATACTCGGGATTTACGATTTCTTTACAGCTGCTTCGGCCACCTCCTCAAAAGGGAGCTTCCTCATGTTCGGGAGACTTCCCTTTCTTAAATTAATTACGAGTAAATATTGAAATCTTGTCAATAATTAAAAGCAAATCCTGTTGAAAAGGAAAGTTTGTTTTCTTTTGGAATTCCGACTTTCCTATTTTTGTGTTTTTACTTCATCTTAAGAATTGTCCAGAACATAAATTATTGACATACTAATCATATACTACTAGTACTTAAAGTAATACTAGTAATAAGCTACTACCTCCGCCCCTCAAATATTGACACACTTTGATCCGACACGAATTTTAAGAAATGTAATGGGAATTTTAAGAAATGTAATGGAAAGTGAGTTGAAAAAGTTGGTGGGATGCGGGTCCTACTTTTAAAGTATTAGTTTTATAATAAAATGTGAGTAAGAATGAGGTAATGGAATATGCGGTCAACTCCCAAAAATGATAAAAGTGAAGCGTATCAAACTTTTAGGGACGGAAATGGTAAACTGCGTTAAACTTTCATGGACGGAGGTAGTATTAATTTAAAATGAAGAGCCTGGATGCGCCCTTTTGTGTTACTATCAAAAGAAAGTGCAACATTATTGTCATCCTTAAGTATTCATATACTCATTTAAAAATGCATCATGATTTAGTGAAATAATTTATACGGAGTATTATATAGTTGCTAGTACCTCTAATAATAATTGGCAATATTCCTTAGATTTTTAAGAGTCGCTTTCTTTGCCTGTTTTATTCTTGAGATCATTTGCTAATTTAGCAATTCTCAATCTATATCATCCACACCTGTATACTATTGAATAATTATGTTATAGTAGTACATCAACGGTTGAATCTCTTTACATAATTTATTCCCCATACACATTCTTTGATAGTCTAGCTAGATTGTAATCCTTACATTTGCTCCACAACCAACATGAATTAACATGAACACCTTGGCCTTCACACCAATGACTACCTTGCTGTCCTCTTTATCCAGGAGAGCGCTTGATCACAAACCTTCATCCAACCCCAACACATAAACCTTCTCACTTTCAATCATTTCCTTCCTTGTCAAATGAGAGCCAGAGCCTTTATTACAACCAAAATTGTTGCAACCAATCAATCATAATTTATTACAATGAACTGAAATAGAATAACATGGAGTCAGTGGTGTTCATCCCATCCTATATATGATATCGCAATTAATCATGCACTTACTACTTCCTTATCCTTAGATGGCTGATCCCCATACTTGTCAAAAGGAGAGAACCCCTTCCTCAGCATCCTCTCCACCTCCTCAAACTGCATCCCCTTCGTCTCCGGCACCAGCATGAATATCGCCACCAGCCCCACCGTCGAGAACCCCGCAAACAACAAGAACGTCCCCGACGACCCCAGATGCTCCGTCAGCGTCAAAAACGTCTCACTCACGATCAGATTCGACGTCCAGTTCGACACCGCCGCGATCCCCCCGCACAGCCCTCGGTACTTCAACGGATATATCTCCGAGTTCACGATCCACGGCGCCGTCCCCATGCCAGGGGAGTACACGATTATATACAGAGCAAGAAACAGAACAGCCAGGTATCCTATCCTGCTGGGGCACCCCTGCGAGTACCACGTGCGCTTCGACTCGCGGCACGTGCTCCTCACGGCGTCGTCCAGGATCAGGCACGCTCCCGCCTCGTTCTTTTTGATGGACGAGCCGCAGAAGGCGCATGCAGTGTCTTTTCCAAGACACTGCGTGCAGCTCCAGGAGTCCGCGTTGGGGGCTGCTATGTAGGCAGGGCAGGAGGTGTTGCCCCCGAAGACCGCGGTCTCCGCATAGCTCACCGGAGGGGACATGTTCGCCGCCTCGTTGAAGATCACTGACAACACCTGTTGGAAAATACGAAAAAAATAATTACTAACAATATCCTGGTATTGGTTCATTTCAGAACTTTTCTTAAAGTCAGAACATAGAAATATAGTACTATAAGTTTGCAAATACATTAATATCAGTTGACATCATAAAACATATCAGTTTCTATACTCAATATCAGTTCGTTGATTCATGAGTATCCTATCCTATGGATTTCTATCTTACCAACAAGCAGGTGATGATGCCGATCATGGATAAGATCATGAGCCTCCTCCGGCCGTATCTATCCACAAAGCACATGCTGATTACCGAGCCGACCATGTTTAGGCCCGAGGTGATGAGGGAGAGCGCCATGGCGGTCTTGTTACTGGCAAACCCGGCGAACTGGATGATGGTGGGACTGTAGTACATGACAGTGTTGATACCAACAAACTGCTGAGCCACCTGAGCTGTGATACCAGCATAAAGACCTCTTCTTACCACAATGTTCCCCCATGCCTTCTTCAGCTTGTCAAAAAGTCCACCTTTTAGAGAGTTCTCCTCCTCCTCCTCAACAGACGAGCGAAGAGCCTCCATCTCCTCCTCGACCTCGTTGGCAGAGTAGATTTTTTCTAAAATGGCCCGAGCTTCGGTTTCCTTCCCGTGCACATAGAGCCACCTCGGGGACTCAGGGAGTTGCAACATGAGCACGAATTGCACGATGGCGGGGAGGCCCGCGATGCCGAGCATCCAGCGCCAGTTCCCAGGGGCGTGGGTGAATGCGAGGTTGATGAGGTAGGAGAGAAACTGGCCGCCGGTGATGAGAAAGCCGTTGGTGCTGACGAGAGCGCCGCGTATTCTATGAGGGGAGGCTTCGGAGATGTAGAGCGGGGCGGTCATGGAAGCCATCCCCACGCCGAGGCCGACTTGAATCCTCCCGAGGATGATCACCCACGGCGACGGCGCGATGGCCATCACCACCGCGCCAATGAGGAAGAGAACGTCCGCGACCAAGATCGAGATCCTGCGGCCGAACTTGTCGTTGATCCAGCCGCCGCAGGCCGCGCCGAAGATGGCGCCGAAAACGGCCATGCTCACTATGGTCTCCTGCAGCCATGTCTTCTTGTCTACTTCCTCGAAATCCTCCCTTATGTACAAAAGTGCACCCGAAATTACACCTGCATTTGTTCAATTTTCAAATCACTATAACAGACTTAGACTAATATAGTGGTTTCAGTTTTTTTTTTTTATACTGATGCGGGATATTGTTATGGTTATTTTTGTTTTATACGTCGAAAACGCTAGAAGAGAAGGCGAATGTTCGATGATGATGATCGACCTGTGTCGTAACCGAAGAGGAGGCCGCCAATGCCGGCGGACAAGGCGAGCCTCGTGATGTAAGGCGTTTGCCACGACGTCCTCCAGCATTCTGTGAACTCGGTCTTGTCCGCAGCCGCGACTGCGCCGCCCTCGACCATTTGTTACACACTCACTAAATTAATCTATATCCACAAATACTCATCCAAATTTAATCAGTCACAACAACATTGTACAAGAAGAAGAGGGGATCGCTATTACAACAAGAAGAAGAGGGAATCTGGTGTGAGATACACCCCATGTTTAAATACTAGAATAACACTGGAACATAGCAAATCAAACCAACTGCGACCAAGAGTTCTATTTTAACCTATATTTAGTTTAAGATGCTATACATAACGTTGAAAAAGTCATATATTTGTGTTGTGATATACCATATCCAATTTATTTATTGACGAGTTCAGAGAATCATGAAAGTAGGTTTTGGTCTCGTGTAATATGATGTCAACGACAAACAATTATAGTTTATGTTATTTGGATGGTTATAAGTATACTACTAGTACAATGATACAAAATCGATAGTTCTTAAAAAATGGAGCTAGAGTAAATAAGTTTATTACTACTATATTGAAATCAACACATTATGCGGTTGTGTCAAATGTGAATTGACTAATTTCTATGATCATATCAAAATGTTTTAATTCAAATAAACCAGAAATATTGAGTGAAATGTGAAACAACATTATTATCCAACATTTGCAGTGCAATAGTCAAAAAAGCAGGGAGCAATCCACGGTCTCAAAAGCAGCGCCACACCCAAAATTCAAACAAGTTCCTTCATCCCTCAAACTCAATCACATTGAATCCACAAACATGTTGATTCCAGCCTTGATCATCATACTCACACACTTCTCCTCCTCCTCCGCCGCCTCCCTCTGCCGAACCTTCTGCAACAACATCCCCATCCGCTACCCCTTCGGCATCGACGACGGCTGCGGCGCCGCCCCATTCCGCCGCATGCTGAACTGCTCCACCGCGGCCGGGCTCTTCTTCCTGACCCCCTCCGGGTCCTACAAGGTCCAGAGCATCGACTACGCCAAGAAAACGGTGGCGCTCTACGACCCGTCCATGTCGACGTGCTCCATCCTGCAGCCCCACCGCGACTTCCTCATCACCGACATCCAGTCCGCCACCATCCCCCCCTCCCCCGACACGCTCTTCCTCCTCCTCAACTGCTCCCTCGACTCCCCCCTCCTCAACCGCTACCACTACCTCTGCGCCTCCAACTTCTCCGGACACTCCTGCGACGAGCTCTACGCCACCTGCACCTCCTTCAAGCTCTTCCACATGCTCTGTGTCATAACTAAATAGGACTCTTATGTCAGGACAGAGGGTTTAATTTTCTCAATTGTCCATCCATGCACAAATAGTGTCTTTTGGCAATGTTAAAAACGACAATATTTCAATAAAATAATAAGAGAATTAAGAAAATAAAGGAATGTACAAGAAAAAAGTGTTTATTTTAAACATCATTAAAAAAATGATATTTTGTGATATGAATGAGACAAATGAAGAAAATTGAAACTTGGTGATTTAATATTCCAATCTGGCTGTAGAATAAATCAAAATTTAACAAAATTTCATGATTTAATTAGCTATTATCCATATATATTACTTCCAATTTTCCTATTTGAGATGAGTCTGCAACCCAACATATACTAACATAATACGAGTGTTTATGATTCTTTTAGTTTTTCTTATTTTCTGCATTTGTGTTTTATTTTGTTGATATGAAGGTACATGAGCATGAACATATTGGACTGCTCGCATTACACGAGTGTGTACAATGTGGATGCGTTGAAGGGGGTGGGCCCACTTGACTGGCTTTATGGGATCAAGCTGTCGTATAGCTTGCCTGATTTGGGGTGCGAACGTTGCTCCAAATCTGGGGGTGCTTGTGGGTTTGATGTTGACACTCAGGGATTCACCTGCATTTGCTCTTTCAACACTAATGCTACAAGAGACTGCGGTAATTTTCAACCTTTTTGGTGCTTTACAAATTTTGAAACTTATTAAACAACCAATGTAGTTGGATATAGTATGAACTTAAAATTTTGACAAAATAATCATTTGAAAAACCATGATAATTTTCATGTGTTTGAGGCATTTTTTTGTTCTTTTGCAAAATGAAAGAGATGCTACTCAATTAATTAAATTGCAAATTTTGATCAAATGTTAGTTGGTCCAATGAAATTTGAAAACAAAATTGTACTACTATATTAAATCACAAAGTTTTTTTTTATCAATTGTTGCATTTGTATACAAAATAACGTTTTTGTTCATACTCAAAACAACGTCATTCATTTACAATTTAAAAGGGAAAAAGAAAATTTAGGAAAAATTACGTATTTTAATGTCTTTGTCGTTTAGAGCATCATAAAGAGTCATTTTGTATAAAGATGAGACAATCGCGAAAAAATTTAAAACTTTATAATTTAATGTTCCAATTTTCAAACTTTTTGAACTGACCTAAATTTGATTAAATTGTGTGATTGTTTGGCTATTATCCCTAAAAAAATGGGTGAAAGTTTGTGTATTTGGGCGATTACTTTTTTTCTCTATATAACTGATACGCATTCATGATTCAACAATCTAAGTTTTGAATATGAATCGCAGGGGGTTCTTATGTAAACAGAGGAGGAAAGAGCAATGGAACGCCATCAGTTCTGGGAGTAGTTGTGTTGATTTGCAGAGCTATATTTTTGTCCTTGCCAACTTTGTAATACGTTACTTCAAATTCATCAATTCTTGTGAGCCATAAATGATTGAGATGGATACATTAGCCTTTGAGGCAAGGCAACTTCTACAATCTCCCTTCAAAGGTGAGATTAAATTCAACAAACCCTGGTAAAAAAAAATTGACTTATTTATCTTCATTACTTCCTTCGTACCTTATAATTTGTCACCATTTGACCCGGCATAAGATTTGAGAAATATAATAAAAAATAGGTTGAAAAAGTTAGTGATCCGTGAGTCTATTTTTATATATGTACTCCCTCCGTCCTAAATAATTTGTCCCATTTTTCTATTTCGATCCATCCCAAATAATTTGTTCCATTTCATTTTTTTACCATTTTTAGTAGTGGACCTCATATTCCGCTAACTCATTTCTACTCATATTTTATTATAAAATTAATATATAAAAGTAGGACTCACATTTCACTAATTTTTTCAACTCAATTTTCATTACATTTCTTAAAATCTGTGTCCGGTCAAAATGAGACGAATTATCTAGAACAGAAAGAATATCAGTTTTACAATAATAAAATTTGAATGAGAATGAGCTAGTGGAATGTGGGGATCATTACTAAAAATGGTAAAGTGAAAGATAACAAATTTTTAGGGACGAATAAAAATAGAAATATGTGACTAATTTTTGAGGACCGGCACTACTAAATTTCACATTTTCAATGGGATAAAAAATAAAATAATATCAGGCTAATGAGTTATCATCACAGGTGTTGGGATAGTCCAAAAACTTCAATTTCTTTAAAATAAGCAATACGAGTCTTACTTATGGCGTAGATAGGAAACACAGTTTTTAGTTTTTTACCAATGTAGATAATCCTCAACCAGATTAGTAAGTAGAGTCCATGTAGTTGCCGGAGATGCATACGGCGTCAACTTAATTCCAAATGGGCAAGTCCTTGAATATTAGTTAGTGTCTGAATCTGCGTCATATTCACATTCCTAATCCCAACCAAGTCAGAATTGATTAATTAAATTGAGAAGAGAAGAGGTTGGTTTGATAATCATTAATCATTGTTGTACAGCTGCAACTTGGTCAAACACGGCGACAGCGCACCTCTCATTTTCCTTAACAAAGAATGATTCCAACATACAACCCACGCGCTTTGCCCTTTCTTTTTCACTTGTACTCTCCTCCTCTTCCCGGAATTCTTCTCCTCCCATCTTCAACTAAAGGTCAGACCTTTTCATCACCATCATCATCATCTTCTTGCTTTATCATCTTTTTATTGTAAGTTCACTTTCAATTGCTAGAATTTGGTAATGATTAATAGCCACTTCTTGTCTTGTATTTGACTCATGTTTATTCTTGGGATTGTTAAAAAATCACCATGTTGTTGCTTGATTGGGGCTTTGCTTGTGAAAGGAATAGTATTTCAAATTTCTTGAGCTTTGGTTGAACCTAGGCACCTTCTCTTCACAGTTCTTCATCTTCAACTGCAGATATCTAGCATAAAACCATAATGGGGTGCTTCTCTTGCTGTGAGGATGATGACATGCAGAAGATTGCTGGTCATGGACAATACACCACACCTCACACTGCAGGTGATTTTCCTATTCCTCATCTAACCTCAATTTGATGGATTGTTATAAAATCAATTTAGATTAAACTGATCTTTTTCTTTTTAGTTATTTTGCCAAATGTAAGATATCTTTTCCATGGAATCTAAATTTAGGCTGTAACAGTTGACTTAAATTCTTTTGTCTTTTCCTTTCTGTTGTAAAGTTTCATTGCTGTTTCAGACTTGAAATAATGGAAGTAATTCCTTATGTCTGCAAATTAAAATAATAAGTTGTCAATGTGAAATCATGGTTTCCTTTGAAAAATTGATCTTTAGGGGCAGTTGGCATGATTACTATTGATTAAAGCCAGTGACTAATCTTATCTCTTGTTTGGTTGCGTTTTTCTCAAAAGCCCGACCCATGATAATGTATTTTGACCCGTCTCCAAAATGACAATACTCCATTAGATTGTAGCTCATGATTAACCATCTCACATTCACCCTTATGACTAAATTAATTGTAGATCCTATTGTGGCTTATCCCATATTGTATGTTTACGAACCCTACCTTACCTTAGTTGTTAAACAATATGTATTTATGGTTACAATAATCAAACTTACTCGAGATAATCTTGTAGGCAATCCTGTAGGCCATCGTGCCACTGAAGCAACGCCGAAGGACAGAGAGACTGTTACTATGCAGCCGATATCTGTCCCTGCGATTCCAGTTGATGAATTGAAGGATATTACAGATAATTTTGGTTCAAAGTCTTTGATTGGCGAGGGATCGTACGGGAGGGTGTATCACGGAGTGCTGAAAAATGGACAGGCGGCAGCTATTAAAAAGTTGGACTCTAGCAAGCAGCCTGACAAAGAATTTTTAGCACAGGTTTCACCATAACACTGTATTCATCAACGTTCAGATATTTCAGTCCGATGCATTGTCTAAAACATGGTTTTGCAGGTCTCTATGGTGTCAAGAGTAAAGCATGAAAATGTGGTTCAACTACTTGGTTATAATGTGGATGGTGGTCTACGAGTTCTGGCCTATGAGTATGCTACGAATGGATCCTTGCACGATATTCTTCATGGTCAGTTGAACCTTAAACATTGTACCGTATCCCTGTTTTTGGACCTCCATTCACTAGGATAGTACTGGATAATGGCATGCTAGTTGTTTTAGTTTATTTGACTCATCGTATGAAACTAATTTTCGTCTGTTAATACAGGAAAGAAAGGTGTCAAGGGCGCACAGCGAGGGCCAGTTCTCTCATGGGTTCAAAGAGTTAAAATTGCTGTTGGGGCCGCAAAAGGATTGGAATACTTGCACGAGAAGGCAGAGCATCATTTTATTCATCGTGACATCAAGTCAAGTAATGTTTTACTTTATGATGACGATGTCGCTAAGATTGCAGATTTCGACTTGTCCAATCAAGCCCCTGACACAGCAGCCCGTCTTCATTCCACTCGTGTTCTTGGGACTTTTGGCTATCACGCACCTGAGTACGCCCATAGAACTTGTTAGCTAGTAGTTGAACGAATCAATTAACTTTGCCAATATATCTTCCTTCGTTCGAAACACGAAGTACTCAATCACTATCTTAGCCCTAAGAAGTTCATTTTATTTTGTATGTAGGTATGCAATGACTGGCCAGCTAAGTTCAAAGAGCGATGTTTACAGTTTTGGTGTGGTACTCCTCGAACTCTTAACTGGTCGTAAACCGGTGGATCATACACTGCCAAGGGGACAGCAGAGTCTTGTGACATGGGTATGTCATTATATCCACAACGTGAAGACTTCAATTTTCTTTCAAAGTTTATAATTTCCACACACACGCACGGACATTATGTAAGTGATTAATGGGTAATCCACTATCCAGGCCACGCCAAAGCTCAGTGAAGACAAGGTAGACCAGTGTGTTGATGGTAGACTCGGAGGGGATTACCCGCCTAAGGCTGTTGCAAAGGTGCGTATCCGGGTTTTTCGTTGGATCCCATCTAAAACTATATCTGCAGTCGTGTGACCACAAATACTTTTGTTTAAAACAGATGGCTGCAGTTGCTGCCTTGTGTGTGCAATACGAAGCAGATTTCCGCCCCAACATGAGCATCGTAGTGAAAGCTCTCCAGCCTTTGCTGAATGCTACCAACAGGAACAGCCACTTGTGAAATGTTGTTATCTTTGGCACTCATTTATACCATGTTTTGAGTTGTGTAGATATAGTCAGCATTCTTTTGTTGGCAGATTGCTACTTTCTATATTTTTTTGTGGGGAATGGATCAAATTTTATTCATGTAATGTGCTTTCTCTTATTAACATTAACACTCCTCTCTGAGTATTATAATTGTCTTGTGTTTTTGTGATTATTGGAATTTAGACTATAATTCAACAATTTGTTAAAAACTTAGGACAGTCTTATGCTTCATATATTTGAGTAAGCACTACCACTAGTAGGGGTGAAAAGGATCATAGTGGTTAATGCATGCCTAAGGCCAAAGGTCTCGGGTTGGAGCCTAATGCGACACGACCTTTAAAATTCATTTTTATTTAACAATCAAAAAAGAGGGGATGATAGTGTTAACACCAAAGTGAATATGAGTTGTTTAATGGTGATTATTAGAGCAAGAATTGTGTATAAACTATACATTGCAGCAATCAAAGAAACAAACAGATCATTCACATTTGAGACTAAGAGATGTATCCTTATGCTATGTGCTACTTAGTTCCTAGAAAGAATCACTCAGTCTTCAACGCTTGTCTTTTTTCCTCGTACGACCCTGTGGCACGCAGACACCATAGAGACACATAAGCATCCCGAAAAAATGAAATGAATCTCACGAGAGTAAGACACATACCTCTCTTAGTATTGGATATTCATCTGACTCGAGCATCCGGACCACCTGGCTCATTGTCGGCCTTTGTTGCGCATTCGGATCCACGCACCTTAACGCTGTCAAGAGAGCTCTTTTCAGGGCAGACGTAGACGGCCTTGTCTCCAGATTGGGGTCCACCACCTGGTCTGCCTGCTTGGCTGCCACCATCATCTTGAGCCAGTCGACCAGGTTTTTCTCGTGCACAGGCCGGCTGTCATCCACGGGATCTCTCCCAGTTATGGACTCCAATAGCAGAACACCGAAGCTATACACATCACTCTTCTCATTTAGGAAGCCACTGCTTGCATATTCTGGTGCAACATATCTGCCAAAGCATTGAAACATCAGTATATATAATATATTTCAGTTTCAAGCTTTAGAAGAGACAAAAACTGACCCAAAGGTACCCATAACTCTGGTTACAATATGAGTCTTTCCAGCACCAAGCAACTTGGCCAGTCCAAAATCAGATATTTTAGCATTGAAATCCTCATCAATCAGTATGTTGCTGGCTTTGATGTCTCTATGAACAACTTTGGGCTCAATTGCATCATGAAGATATGCAAGACTGCACCCAATAGTATTAGTAATTGACAACTCAAAACAAACAGAAAAGCCTTCTTAATTAATTACTCAATACTCACCCCTTAGCTGTGCCTAGAAGAATCTTCATTCTTCCCTCCCATGTAAGGTGCCCATGGTGGGCCATAGCCCCATGAAGCCATTGCTCAAGATTCCCATTGTTCACATACTCATACACCAGCAATCTGCTCCATCCATAATCATACTTAAGATTTCAAATCTAACCATCTCTACTCCACATTACTAAACTATGAATATATGAATATGTATTACTATTACTACCTGTGGGTGCCTTCAATGCAATAGCCCAAGAGTCTGACCAAGTTTTTATGCCTTACATGGCCAATAGCTTCAACTTCCACCCTAAATTCCTTCTCTGCCTGTCCTCTGCATGTATGATTTACATCAATATACAAGTTGGTAAACAAGAAGACAAAATGAAAACTTTGACAACTTACAAATTGTTGAGAAGTCTTTTGACAGCAACAATAGTACCATTGATGAGCTGGCCACTATACACAATTCCATACCCACCCTCTCCAATAACATTCTCCTTTGAAAACCTGTTTGTTGCCATCTCCAAATCCCTCAGAGTAAACCAGTGACCCCAGCCCAGGTGAGACAGCTCAGGGAGGCCAGCTAGAGGGGAACTCACAGAGACAGCATTGGGATCATTTGATGAAGAATTGAAGGAATCCTCATTCTTGAAATGCACCAAAAGCTTATCACAGTCTTTCTCCTTTTCCTCCTGCACATTGAAGTACTCCACTTCTTCCATCCCAGCTGACTTCTTCTGCTCTATCCTTATCTCCTTGATCTCTCTAGACACATTTGGGATCAACCCAACTGAACTCTTCTTCTTAGATTTGCTACAACGCCATAGAAGCAACATGACAACCACTACAAAGATGCCCACAAAGATGCTCACTAACACCCACACCTTGAGATGAAAGATGTGTGTTTTTTTGGATAAGTCGAAGTTATAACTCGAACCCATTTGCTACCATCTAAAACCATACACAAAGATGCAATCTTTTCAATGAAAGCTCAGTTCTTGAAAAACAGACTTCCCTCACTGGAAATGCTATTTCTAGAGTAGGAGGCTTTAGATCAAGTTAGGGAGTGAGACACATTGATATTTTTGGGTATGACACTGAATACTAGAATTTAATGATCAGAACTGAATGACAACTTACAGAATATGGCAGAGAAAGAGAGAGAGAAAAAAAACAAGAAAGAAGTTGAATTGAAGTTAAAGGGTGCAGAGAGAGAAAAAAAGAAGCAAAGCACATGGACTTGTGAGATAATAACAACGCATCCACTCATTATAGTTAGGTGATAAATAATGCCCCTTTACACATGAAGAAGTAAAACACAAGCATCAACCAATCACAATACACCAGAAATTGTAAAATAAAAAGATCAAAACTTGAAGGTTAATTATAAATTGACTACCATTCTTCATTGTTTTAGCATTTAATAATTATCACTTTAGAAGTTTGACTGTGACAGTTTACCTTCTGGTAGTGGCGTGGGACGATTAAATTCATAAAATAACAATCTTGCTTGATTAAATACATTTTTGGAAGTTCATACTATTCTATCACTAGGATTTCATATCTTCACTAATATCAATAATATAATAATTGGGATTATTTTATCGTGCTCGTGATAAATAGTATGTGATCATAATATAATAATCATTCAATGTAAAATTTAACTTGAAAACTAAGTACTTTAGAATAAAACAATGCTTGCAAGTTATTGAACAACCTATATGTTTATGCATTTTTAGATTTTATAAAGAACTAACCCCAAAAAAATTATGAAAAATATATAAGAAAGTTGAAAGGCAATGATGATTTTTTTTTTATGATTGGTATTGGCGAGCAATGAAAAATGCAATTTAAAATAATTAAATCTGTATTAGTGATAGCAATGAACAGACTGGACAACAAACTCTCCAAAAACCAATTTGTGTTAGGCATCTTGTCTATTCCTCAATAATTTAATCATGGATTTATTAATAATACTGATTATATTCTCGTCAACTCAAAATATTAGTCCTAATTAACAAATCCACAACTAACAAGGTGCAGTGCATATATTTATACATCACTTGTGGAAAACTCCTATAAAATTGAACTTAAATAATAAATAATTCAACATTAACAAACGAAGTGGTTAGTGAGAATATATATATATATATATGAATGGTAAGCCGTTGCATGTGAATTGTACTTAATTTCAAAATTTTGAGATTAATTAAGGAGAATATGTACATTAATATACATAAGTAAAGTAGTCGGTTGGGAAACCAAAGAGACAGACTGGATAGCACAAACACAATTATAAAGAGTAATAGTTGGCCATTCCCTTACATGCCAGCTTTTTATAATTTGTAAATCAATAATTACTTAATAAGTAATCACTATTATTGATCAAAATCAAGTTTTTACTTTTTACTTTATGGAATAAAAGAATATATCTTGTGTGCTTTCTTTCTTTAAGTCGCTATCTCAACACCGTCAGGGAGAAGAAAGCAGGGGTTGCAAATTAAATTTAATTAATTACTACACTAAATTGAATTTTATGCTTATTTTAATTACTAGTATTGTGAACTGGGTCGCTATTAATTTATAGTTAATGGTGATCATATTCAAATTAAGTCTTGCGAAACACACTGCCTACATATATTAGTTCTATATTCTATATTATTATAATTTATAAATATGTGTATTTTAATAGTATTATTCATCTTCGACTATTGCTTTAGCTCAAATTGCTTTTAAATGTATGTTGAAAAAGAAAAGGCGTTACAATCTGTATGAGAGGAAAAAAGTAATCAATAATTTTGGCCATTTTCGAAGTCAATATATAACTACTAAAGCCAAAAGAAGAATAAATAATGAATGACAAAGGACAAAGTGTTCTTCAATTCCTTGATCACTAATATTGAAATTGGGTAATGCTGGGTATGGTAATGACACATACCAATCCTAGTTCTAACATATTCGAAAAATTCAAAATTAAGTGTTAAATTTTAAATAATGTCTCATGTGCATGTACTAAATAATAAAATGAAATTAATGCAAGCAGTTAGCTGTGGTGATCAGTGGCAGTTTTGGCAAAATAATCAGTAGCAAAGGATAATCTGATTGAATATGAGGTGGATGTATCCAACAATATCAATGTTATGTCTTGTCTCTCATGATCATAATCCAAAAACTAACCTGCCCTTCACGACTTTTTTTCAATAATTAATTAATTCTTGATTGTGATTATTAGATTGTCTTTTCATGAATTAATTAGTGGCTACTAATGCAAACGTAACGACGTGCCCCAGTATTTAGAGAGACAATTCCATGATTGATTACTCATTAGTCTAGACACACAACACACAAGTGGGATCATGTACATGTATATGTCATATATTCATATATACCTCCACAAGTTATAACATAATTAATCCACTAGCTTATTTGTAATGTTCATTCGTTCCATGTTAATAGAGAATAGACTCATTGTTTCTATTTTGGGGCATTATGTGGTAATAGAGTCATTTTTTTTTTAGCAAAAAATTAATATATTTTCTTTTTCATACTCTATTATTTATTTTAATTTATTGTCCATTCAATTATCCACTTTATTCTACTATATCATACTACTACTTAATTTTTCGTGAAAAAAAAAATGCTTCTATTATCTTAGAGCGGAGGGACTAATTTTGTATTGAAAGCGTAGTTTAGTATCTTATGTACACTTGTAAATGCATAAGAGGATGATGCAGTGCATAATGTGCATTTATTCAAGATTGGTGAAACATTTATATATTCGGTTTCATATAGGTACTAGTATATCGAGCACTCACAAATTCACAATGCAACTGCGCCCGGGGTGGCCGCCTGGAGTGGCTGCATGCACGTCTGCAACACAGAAAATGAGAGGGTGGCCCGGCCCGAATGCAGCCCTTGCGGCAGCCACACATAATTTTCATTTTTTTTTTTGTTTTTGTTTTTTTATTCCTTTAAATACCCTATAATTTCATATATAAATATCCCTTTTTCTATACATTTTTCACGCCAAAACATAACACTTCATTTCTCTATTCTCACCATTTCAATTAAAATTCAATTATTTAAAGGGCTAAAATTGGAGCTGACTGAATTGGGATTAAAATGACAAAAGCTCACATGGTAGCTGAAAAATGGGATTGACGCTGAATTTTTCGAGGCACATTGTGGATTCCTTAAGCATCAAAATGATAAACAAGTCGCAATTATCAAATTTTCTCCTGGGGTTTATAATACAAGAATAAGACATGTTTATTCTGTACAAATTTTTGAAGATTTATGCAATACATACATTTTCTACAAGGAATAATTTAATCATGGGGGACAACCAAATTAAGCAGCTTATTGTATCTTGGTATCCCCTGTTAGTAGGCCACTCTGCACTTGGCTTTCTGATGCACCCAATTCATTAGATACTGCCACTTGGTTTTGTGATACACCCAACTCATTAGATAGTTTGGCACACAACTGCATATACAAATAAATACTCTTTCTGGTCAGGAAAAACTTCATATAGATATATAGGTAGTACTATATTATATCAATATTGTCTTATTATGATGAAGACAAGAACATACCTCTCTGTACACTGTTGAATCACCACAAGTTTTCCGCAGCTCGACCACATAAAAGGCTGGACTTATCTCGTAAACCTGTGACACATATATGAGTAGTACGTTAGAATAAGATAATGGAAAGCAACATCTCGTTCCACTTGTATTTACTTACTTGTGCAGCTACTGAGAGACTCGCTGGTGCTTTTTGATCTTTGAGCTCTAGCGTGACTTTCAACTGTATGCACATATTTAAGCCAAAGTGTTAGAGAATAGGGAAATTAGCAATCTGATGAAGAAAATTAATGTACAAGACATGGAAACTGACCTTTCCGTTTTTCTTCTGGACATGAAATCCCATCTCTGTAACTGTATGTTCAATTCTCTCGAGTAATTCTTTTGGACAATGATTTGAGGTAAACCTGATTTTTCTCTCAGAAACAACCTCTTTCTCAAAGAAGCCAGAAAGGTCAAGGCAAGCGGACATTCCAATCAGCTGAAAGGCATTGATTAGATAAGGCGAGTCCGGATCCCTCTCTGCTTCTGGAGTCTGCACAATACGTTGACATTGCAAAACATGTTTCAAATCATCCTAGGTTGATCAATATATTAAGTAGCATTAAGGGGCAAAGTTCATACTGTATCATGTAGAGATGATAGTTTATCTTCTTCTGTGCAAGCACAATCTTCTTCTTCTTCTTCTTCATCAGGACCTAAAGGAGTATAGTCCTGTTTGAACCATTCATGGTTCTTTATATCGTCCATGCTTATCCTGGTATTTGGGTTGGGATCAAGTATCCTCTTTATTAGGTTTTTGGCTCCTGAAGAAAGCCATTTCGGCATCTGAGCATCTCCCTTGAAAATCTGATTACAAATTCGGGAAAATCTTAGGCTCCAAACTAAAGGGAAATTGTTATGTATATCAGTTTAAAGGGCACTGGTACCTTCTGATAAAGTACGGCCAGATTCCGGTCATCAAAGGGAAGGTGTCCTGTGAGTATAACGTACAGGATGACACCGCAAGACCATGTATCTGAAGTTGCACCATCGTACCCTTTGTTTGAGAGAATTTCAGGGGCAACATAGTTTGGACTTCCGCAAGTTGTATGTAACAAACCATCAGCCTAACAATGTTAAATGGACAGTGTCAGTAACTGGGAGTGAGGAAACAAGAAGAAGAAACACGAGATGGAATTATGCATACCCTAAAGTGTTGAGGCAATGCACTAAGGCCAAAATCTGTGATCTTAATGACTCCACTTTGATCAATCAACACATTCTCTAGCTGCATTTGGAAATCAAAACAACATAATATTAATTTTTTAAGTGTCTGCAGATATATATTAGATGCTACAATATTTGAAATAGAGTCATTACTTTGAGATCTCTATGATATACGCCTTTGTTGTGACAGTAAGCAACACCGTCAATTAACTGTTGAAAAAGCTTCCTGCCTTGAGCTTCGGAATATTTTCCTCGCGATGCCTGTAAATTATTTGTTTAAGCCCCTTGGTAAACCAATTAAGCATGCATTGCTTCTGGAAAAACTACTTACAATTCTGTCAAAAAGTTCTCCACCATTCACATATTCAAGGACCATATATATCTTCACCTTGCTTGCTAAGACCTGGTTGTTCATCAGTCAGTTAACACCTTTTTCAGCATTAGAATTCAACTCACATAAATACCATATATGAGCAACAAAGAAGGTTTCTAAACTTAATAATATCATGTTTAATTTTTATATCACGTTTAGGTTTTACAGTACTTGAAGCATATACATGTTCATATATTAAAGGTTACTGGTTATATGTTACTGCATAATCCATATCAATGATTTGTGAACCAACTCAAAAAAATCTAGCTTACCTAACCACTTGCACACATTTATTTCATCATTCAAGCAACTAGCCTAGTAGTACTACTATTCAACATTACAAGTCTGGAAATAAACAAATAATTAAAACTGATCAAGTGTGTGGGGGCCATATAGACATTGATGGGCATGATATGAGTGCATGTGAGGGTAAAACAAGAAGCACAAGCTATGGAGAAGGCTCATGTGATTGCGATGGATGACAACAAGCTGTTGTAGTCCATACTCTACTCCACAAAAGCTTATCCACACGCATATCCATCCCATAATTTCGTGTGACCCATGTGAACATTATTCAATTAATTATGCCAACAACCTTCACCTATAGGAATCTACCTACGTCACTTGACTCAACTCAAAGCAACTGGACATGGTCGCCGGAGAATGAATCATTTACCTCATGTAACCTCACAACATTTGGATGCCTGAGGAGTTTCAATGTGCCAATCTCCCTCTTTATCTGCAACCACAACCGTTCAATTCAATAACTCGATTGCAGAAAATTAAAAAATTAATGAATGCACACACATACCTGATCGGTGATGTTGAGGCCGGAGATTCTGTTCTTCTCCAAAACCTTGATTGCAAACGACTCACCGGATTCAACGTTTGTAGCGAATTTGACTTTTCCGAAGTTACCCTCTCCCAACGTCCTCCCCACGACGTACTTCCCCAATCTGTTCCTCCCTATATATCCCGATTCCGATTCAGACTCCGATCCTCTGGCTGCGTGCAGCAATACCATAATCAAGGACGATCGCAGCGATACGACGACGGATTGAGGCGTATAGAGATAGATAGATATCGCTGCGGCTGAAATTGGTGGACTGACTCGTCTCCAACTGCTATTTATCGCTACCTAAATTAAATGTAGATACGATTCGCCACAAATCTTGCCACATATATACCCTATGCCTTTCGTATCCAAACAAATGCACATGATATGTTTGATTATTCAATTTGAGGGCAAAAGGGGTTGCGTGGAGTGGAGAGACTCGGAAATGGTTGGGACGTTATTGGCCACACGACATCGTTTGGACCATTTGGGGAAGCCATAAATTAGTGGACCTCACCGTCCAATTCCATCTTCTCCCCCAATCAACTCTGCTTGACTACGCCGACGCTTCAAACTTTACAATTCAATAATTCTGTTCTTGCTACACCTGGACACGTTAAACTACTACTACTACTATAATTATAAAAGTGAAAATTGGGGAAATGTATAAAATATCAAAGTACTACTAAGGTAAGTCATCGGAATGTTTTCGATATTTGATGTATAGATCTCAGAATATTTATTTTCTTGTTATACATTATATTCATATAGAAGATGGCATAATCCAATCTTACGTAATTATGTGAGGCGATCACGACATATAAATGCTTTCTAAAAATAATTGTATATTTTGAAAAGAATAAAGTGGGGCCCGCCTATATATTGCTTAAACTTGTTTGACGTTTTACTTTAATTACTTATGAAAAAGGATATAGTTTCTTTTGCTTTTTTAGTTTATTTGTCAAGTTGCCAAGTCTAATTATGACTGGGTCAGACATTAAGATAAATAATTAATTATAGTCATAGAGCCAAATCAAATAAAATTATTTTTATTTATTAATCCATGAGAATTTCTCATATGCTAGCATGATTAAGTGCAAACATGTTGTGGCGTTCTTATGCAGCTATGTGCATAGATTGTGTAAGTGAAAAAAAATTAAAGATAGTTTTCAATTGTTGTACTACTATATTTGAAAATAGTAGGGTTAATTTAGTAGTAATTAAATAATACTATTAACTAATTATGAAATTTGATTATTACCATAGAGATAGGTTTCACGTGCGATTCAATTTTAAGGTCATCATTTATATGGCCCACAGGCCCAAGAGACACCATCTTTTACATAGCCCAAGAGACGCCATCTTTGATTGCCCAATCTATCACCCTCTCATGTGTTAAATCAAAATTCAATAGTTGAAACAAAATCTTATCTCTTAGTTTTATTTTTACTTCTTATGAAAGTATAGTACTTCCTTCGTCCCCCATAATTTATCACCATTTGATCCGACACAGGTTTTAAGAAATATACTCTCTCCGTCCCCGATTAAGAGTCACACTTCATTTTTTATCATAAATAGAAGTAGGTCTCACATTCCACTAACTCACTTCACTCACAATTTATTATAAAACCAATATAAAAAAGTGGATCCTACATTCCACAAACTTTTTTAACCAACTTTTCTTTACATTTCTTAAAACCCGTGTCCGGTCAAAGTGTGACTCTTAATCGGGGACGGAGGGAGTAATAGAAAGTGGGTTGAAAAAGTTAGTAGCACGTGGGTCCTACTTTTATATATTACTAGTTTTATAATAAAATGTGACTAGAATAAGTTAGTGGAATATGAGGTACACTATAAAAAAAATGGTAAAAGTGCAAGGTGACAAATTTTTAGGGATGGACAGAAATAGAAATAAGTGATAAATTTTCAGGGACGGAGGGTACTACTTTAAACTGGCTTCTGTTTATTCTTTATTTGCTAATGTATTTGGTTCTATCATACCCTAATAAAATAGAGGTTCATGGAGCAAATCATTTGGCCAGTCTCCTACCACTTAGTGCACTGACCTTTGGGACAAGAGGGTTAGTCCTCTTAACGGTAGGCAAAAGATATATCTTGGGGAAAATATAAAGGTTTGCAGTTTTAACTATGGTAAGTTATAGTATTTGCAGTCTGCAGATGATGGGCTCAGTTCCCTACAGTGTGGATGTGGAATCAGGAAGCTTTGTGAATCATATTTCAATTCTCAAGCACGATTGAACTACGCCTTGTTCAGTTGTTTGCATATTTGCCTGGGCTAAGTTTGAAAGGAGAAAAACAGCTACATAGTCAATACGAGAAGAATAATAAAGAAAAGAAATGGTCCACAAATGATCAAATTGGGCTAAGTCCATCTACAACCCTGTCAGAAGGTTCATCCATTCACTACATCTTCATGGCCCATTAATTGATCAAAATTAGTCGATTAACCGAGAGAAACCACTAGTTTATTACTACTACCCGCTGGAGTACAAATAATGATTTGAAGTATTTTATTTCTTGATATTTACTTCATTCGTCCCATGAAAATATACTTTTTTGGGAAGACAGGAGTCTTAATACGTAATTAGTATAGTATAATGTAGGGATTTCAATCGGATCAGTCCAACAGGTTGCGGGTCAATTGGGTGCGAGTTGATCGGGTTGTGAATTTTTCCGGGTTATAAAAGTTCAACACTAACCCTAAAAGCTCGGGTTTCGTGCTAGCCCAACGGGTTAATCGGGTTGCTACCGATAAACTTAACATGCGATCAGTCCAATAAATAATGATGAAAATTAGTTATATTTATAAAATATAAAAATATTTAATTATGATGAATTTGATAATTTGAGATATACTGCTTAAACTCAAACATAAACATGAACAAATATTAATATTTGAGATTTGTGCAAATGAAATATAAACATATTTTGAGAAAAATTTAAAGCATGTTCTAGAATTTTTTTTTTATGAATTTGAAGTTTCTAATTTATTTATCTATTATTATACTAGGAGTAACAAAAAATAATATATATTTTGTATATTTAATATAAAATTGAAAGTTATTTTTGTAGTTATCTATATTATAAAAATAATCAATGAAGTGGCGAATTATGAGTTAAATAAATAGAACAATAGAATAATTTTATCGGATTTTTGGGCCAGCTTATCGGGTTTTCGGGTTTGACCCTAATGGGCTGCTAGCTAATCGGGTTGTAATTTTATCGGGTTATAAATTTTCAACCCTACCCCTATAAATTTGGCAAGCTATTCGAGTTGGCCTACGGGTTGCGGGCTGCACTGATATCCCTATTAGATAGATAGAAAGAAAAAAAATGATTGAATTATTTTTATTTTGGAAAATGAGGCCCACCGTCTAGAGATGAAAGAAAGTTATCCAAAATATAAGTGAATTGTTTTTAAGAGATATGTCAAAATAAAAAAGAGTATCTATTCTCTATGAAACGAAGAGAACATTTAATTGTGAAATTATACTTGGAAATTGTTGGAGAAGGAAATTCGCACTCCGAAGATATAAATTGGTATTGTGCAAAACAGTAAGCTCATAAGAGTACTATTTTTTATTTTGAAAAAAAGAAAAGAAAAAAGAACACTACGAATCACTCATAAGATAGACAGAGAAATGAAAAAAAAAATGAGAAGATGAAGTCTGGTCAACAAGGCGTACACGTCAATTGAACACCAACAACATTAAATTACTTAACTCTTTTTAGAGTTTCGCGGGGTTGATGATGAGTATTAAGCACCAAGAGTTAGAAATTTGGCGAGAAGTTTAGAGCCCAGAGACATAAATTATAATCGTGATTTCGTGAATTCTGAAATTGTAATAAGATAAAAAAACTGATGATCGGGTTATGATTGTGTGCAGGTATGAGTACATGTTAAAAAAATGCATTTAAAAATAACGATTAATTTCAGTTATATAAAATACACTGATTAGCTATCAATTAACTATTGCAGCCGACTCTGAACCAGAACCAAAACCTATAATTTGAATTGATAACCATCTAAATTTGATTAAATTATAGGTTAATACACCAATTAGCTATCAATTACCTATTGCACCCAACACCAAAACCAAAACTAATAATTTTGGATTAATAACCATCTAAATTTGATCAAATAATAATGATCTAAATTTGATCAAATCATCAGTTAACCTATAATCAATGAACCTAGTTACTCCCTCCATTCCGAGTAATAGAAACATTTCATTTTGCACACTAATTTTGAAAAAAATATTACAAATAATTAAAGTGAAGAAAAAGTATAATAAGAGAGAATATTATAGATAAGACTCTCTCTACATTATTCTCTTTTTACTTTACTCTAGTTATCAATTACCACAGGAGTAGTATTATTGCAAATTTAGTAAGCATATGGGGGCAGTAAACATAAATATATAAATTTCTTAGGGCTTAATTGTCAAAATCCAGGTAGTTTCCGGGGTGATATCGTGAATTTAGGACCTTTTTGTTCACCTTTGTAAATCACATATACGCAAATAAAATCATAAAACCCTTTTCCCCCAATATTTTCAATTTCCGACCGACGAGAGGGAAATTTTTTTCAAAAAAAATCACGTGAGCCAATAGAGAGCCCACAGAGAGCAAGGAGCGTTGGCAGAATTGAGAATTTGGAAGGGGATTGAGTAGCAGTCTTCCGTTTGAAGCGAATCCGGCGAAGCTTCAGCGTCTCCGACCGGAATTTGGGCGTAAAAGGCCCTGCAATCAGCTTCACGGCAAAAATCCCCCTTTGTGTCGATTACTAGAGTAATTCTAACATTTCCATATTATCTCTGATTTTTATTTAATTTTACCAAAAAAAAGTTTGTTTGAAATTTTTGTTCTTGGATTCAGTAATGAAGCGAAAGCGTGGAAGCAAGAAAGGAAGACAAAAGAAGCCGAAGCTGGCTAGCACAGACGAAGCGGCGCCAGTTGCTGCTGCTGTTAGTGTAAATACAGATGAGAATTCTGGCGTGGATGAGTCTGAGAATGAAGATGTTGACTCTGGAATGGATGCCGAGACTGAGAGGACGCCTTCTCCTCCGAGAGCGTCTCAGCCGGAAACTATTGCTAATCCTGACACTGTAGCCCGACCAAATAGTGGTAATATTTTTGGGAAAGCAGTGTACACTCGTGTGAAGGTGAAGATCAAGACTTCCAAGACTCTGCGAGCCTCCTCGGATGCTCCGAGTCAAAGTGATACGGATAAGAGTAGCCACCAAGTAGGTTCGGAGAAGCAGCTTCCTAGTGAGAAGATGGAGGACAGTGGCAACTCTCTGTCTGAGACAAATGGGGGAATTTCTGGGAATACAACGCAGAAGCCGACCAGTGTGAAGATTAAATCGTCTAGGGGATTAGGTTCTTCGAGTATGAGTCCATGTAGCAATACTGAATCGCTTAAGGGAGATATGGTAGAGAAGAAAGATGCCAAATTGCTTCACAAGGAGTCTAAACACAATGAGCAAGAGCTTATAACTGCATTGGAGGTAACATCACTATGACTTGAAGTTGAGTTGGTTTCGTGCAAGATGCTGTAATATTTGCCTATTTCCCTTTTTTTCCCATAGGTTATAAGAAAGATTATGAAAATGGATGCAGCTGAGCCCTTCAACGTCCCTGTAAATCCTGTTGCGCTCGGTATCCCAGTAAGTGCAGTTTCTTTGTGGATTTGCATTGCTTTATTATGGAACCTTGCCATTTATGTTTCAGATTTAGTTATTTATGAGTATCAGTTTATGAGAGAGATATGGGAACTGGGAAACTTGAGTAGTCACTTATTTGAAATGTGGGGATTCTAATATGCGGTTCAAATCCTTTTTAAAAAGTAAAAATAAGTTTTGGTTCTTTGCTCACCCTGCCACTCATTGTTGCTTCCTGAATAGTTGTCCAGAACTTCACATTCTGATTTTGAATTCCCTTACACTTCTGCTTTTGATTTTAGTATGTTCAATATTATTGTAATAGCATTGTGAAATTTCCCAAGCATGTATAACTCATTAGTTGATGTACCTTTATATCAAATGTGATCCACAATTAAATAGCTATTCTTGTGTGCAATGGAAACAGGACTATTTTGATGTCATCACTACACCTATGGATTTTGGGACAATATGCAGTAACCTTGAAAAAGGTGTGAAGTACAAGACTGCTGAGGATGTTTTCATAGACGTGCAGTATATATGGGATAACTGTTACAAATACAATAACAAAGGTGATTACATTGTGGAGCTTATGAAGCGGGTCAAAAAAGCCTTCACCAAGTATTGGGCGGCAGCTGGTTTGTTCAGCGATCAGCCTCAAGAAAGTAATTCTAATGCTTCTCCTTATTCCCTTCATTAACTTTTTAGTTTGTGTTGTAGAACGGGTCATATTTTGTTGCTTTATATATTGACTATATGACATTGGGAAAATGCCGCATGTAGCCCCTGGCCTAACAATTCAGTTGTAAATTGTAATTGGCACCTTCATTCACCCATATAATTTTTCTTGCACAATGCTGGGCATTGGGTCAGTGGCCATTTTGAACCTTTTCCCTATGATACTTCCTGCAATTAAACATTGGCAGAGTCGTGCTCTTAAATACTACCTCCGTCCCATAGTAGATGTCACACTTGGAAGATGGCACATGATTTTAGGAGATGTTATTTTGTGAGTTAAGTGGTGAGAGAAAATATGATTTTATAATTGATGTGAGAAGGAACTTTTTCCAATAGAGGAAATGTGACATCTTTTGTGGGACAAACTAAAAAGGAAAGTGTGACATCTACTATGGGACGGAGGGAGTATGAAAGTAAAAATTAATCATAATGGTCTGTTAAAGTTGAATGTCTATAGTTTAACATGTCTTGTTTAAGCTCCTTAGACCTTGGGAATCTAGAAATTCTTCTAGCTATGGAACAAGCCGAACACCAAACGGTATTACTAAGTAAAGCCGTTGTATTCTTCTAACATGTCTTGTTTAAGCTCCTTAAAAGTTACACTAGAAACACTGAATTTCATGATAAAAAAAAAGCTAGTAAATTACACCTCAGGTCAATGACTTCTGTTCTTTGAAGGTTTCAGTTACTTCTAAAACTCAACTTGTTCGTTTCTTGGTCCCCTCCCCCATTCTATAGGTCCTGAAAGCAATCCAGTAAAGGATCTAACTCCTTCAAGTGACGGGAATACACCAGTGAATGGTGCTCCAACATCTTCAGGCAAAAAGTTCCACGGGTATGATACTGCAAGTTTTGGTACTTCATTTTATCCCTTCCCTGAAATATTAGCAAAGTAAATTGGGGGAATAACTTTAATAGATCTTTGTCATCTCCTCTATCAATTTTTTTCCCTTTTTTTAAATAGGTGTAATCAAATTAGATAAGTGTTTATCCTACAAGTGTCTAATATTTGTTTCTTTGTATGGGTTTCCAGTCAGCTTGTTCTTTATTTAGATCCTTGTTAATCGAATTACTTCCCCTTCTTTCCATAAAAATTGAGTTAGCTTGTTGCTTGATGCAGATTGGTCAATTGTTACTGTTGTCCTGAAACATTGTAGCATGTGAATCTGTTCTCTAGGATCTTTATTTAAATCGCTGCTTGTGGCAGATTAATTGTCAACTGATAGGAAATAAGTATGTATAGGGAAATAAGAGACATCGGACTTTGGGATGAAAGGAAGTTCTGGGTGCAAGCAACATCCTGGTGCATAGGGTAGGAACAGGATGCAGTAAGATAATGTGGGCAATTAACAACATTGATGTTCATAACTTATAAAACATGACAATTACTTCATGTCAGAGAACTGTTTGGTAAAATGAAAACATGTACCAGATGCTTTCTGAATCATATCCAAGATCAATTGTAGTCAACACGGTTCCCTTTCTTGCTTCTTGGCTACTTTGTTTTTAGTGTAATTTAAAGGGTTAAAGAGAGTCCTTATGGGCAAGTCTTGACTTTTCTTGGTCTTATGAGAAATTTCATTCTCTTACTTACGTTTTTTTACATAATTTGCAGGCTTAAGAAGCACAAAGAAGGTTGTCAGTGTGCTATTTGTGTAATGATGCGACGCAGGCAGGAGCGAGAAGAAATTGCTCGCCTTGTGGGAGGACACACTGATGTTAGTGATGACTCACTTGGTGAAGATATCAAGCGAGAGGTATTTTCACTAGGTGACTTAATTCTTATCTGTTCTATTTAGCCGTTTAGTTGGAGAAATCATAAAAATTAACAACTTATCTTTCAAATCATAAAAAAATTTGTTAGGCTATGCTCTTTGGCTATATATGCTTTTGGAAGATTGATTATGAATGAAAATAATGCTTGATTTTGTTTCACTGGGGAGCAAGTAACAGCAGATGCCAAATCAGTGTCTTTTTTAACTAATTTATGTGTATATACTTCAACAGTATATTTGTTTACATCAAAAGAGCCACTAATAATATGGAGTACTACAAATTAAATCTTATCTTGTTACTAAGGGAGAACAGTATGCATTAGAGTATAATATGTTCATTAGAGAAGCCATAGTTGCAGAGTCTTTGAACAGGAACACCTCCATGCAATCCCTAGTTTTCAAGTTCCCAGTAATTGTTATTATTGTTTGCTCTAAACTATTAACTTTCATAATCCTTGGGAAACACATTTTCAATATATGCTTTGACATGTCTAATATTTGTAGTAACTCTTCAATTATTTTATTGTAACATGATTATGCTTTGATGCTTTTCTTCAAGGTCTGTGGTTGAAATAATAATTTTGGGGGAATATAAAAAATGTACCCAAAACCACTACCTTAACACCAAATTACAAACTGAAAATGACTTTTAAATTCACAAATATAACACAACCTTTTGACTTAATGTGAACTGAACATGTATTTTTTCCTTCTTTTTGGGCAATCAAAGTGAACATGTTTTTTCACCCTTGGCCTGCGTGTTTGTTTTGGATCCAACAAAAATGGAGTTGGAGAGATTTGATACTTCTTTATAGATCTTTTGCTAACTAGTTTTTGTCATGTTTGTGTAGAGGTTTTCTCATGGAGAAAGTCCATTTGGTGAGTATGTTTTGTCAGATGGAGAGGACTCTCCTGAAACGGAAAAGAAAGGCCAAGAACTGAAAGTGGGACATCTAAGAGATTTCTACATTCAGCAGAATGAGGGTGGTATTATAGCTTCAGGAAAACGAGAAGGTTCTCAGGATTTGCTGTCATCTCATAGATCTGGAGATGATAATGATATGCATCATCACACACCACAAATAGGATCAGGTGGCAATGTGTCAAACGACTCTCAGATAGAGCCCAAAGATGGAAATGGAAGTGCTGCAACTGACCAACAGAGGTCTAAGGTATCTAATCTTTTTACTCAGTTATATGCTATTGTTTTTGGAGGGGTCCAGGCAAAGGACATGGAGAAAGAAAGTGTTCATTTAAGTAATGAGTTTTACTGTTTGGTGACTGCAGGATTCACTGGATAAAAACCAGAGAGCTAAAATGCTAGAGAATCTTCGTTATCTGGAGAATCCTATGCTCTTGGAATTATACGGAACGCTCTTTACAGATAATTCCCAGTCTTTGTGGAGTGGACCTCATTCATTGGTTGGTCAGAAGCAGGCGCACTCCAACCGCCGCAGTTCCTTCTGCTCAGCTATTTCTGCGTTTATGAAGAAATAGCTACCGGATAACTCATTTTTCATCCTGGGCCGTTTAGCAACAGCCGAAGAAGAATCATAGAGTTAAGATGTAAACTAGGAGTCGGCTTACTGATCTGTTAACTTGTATTTTCATAATCTAGAAGACAAATGAACTTGAATTTTTCTCGTTCAAGTGAAGAAGTTTCGAATGTAAAGGCTTGCATCTGATTACATCTGCTGCATTGGTGTAAGAGTAATATCTAGATTGCTCTATGAATCATGAAACCTACCTTTTCGTTTACTGCTTAACGAATTAGATCAAAATTTTAGAAACTAATTTACACTGACTTAACCCAAATAACGTATAAGAACCGAAAAATAAATTAAAGAAAGAAGAAGAAGCATTATCTTATCAAAATTCAAGTATTCCTTATCCATCATTTATTTCAGAAATAAAAAAAAAGAGAGAGAGATTTGATTGGAGTGAGATGATCCCACATCGAAAATGCAAGAGGGAGATGGGGTGATTGCATTGATTATAAAATGGTATTAATACAACTAAGAAAGCATGATCCTTCAGGCAAGTTTTGAAAGGGATGTGATGAGTGGTCAATGCTCGCATACAAAAATGCGAGATGGGTGTCTGCTCCGCCTGTTTTACGACAATTAGGCACTCTCATCTAAACCAATCTGATCCCTCTTGCCTTGCTCTTATTTTTTTTTTCTTCTCAAAAATATAGTACTATTTTTTATTAAAGATAGTAGTTGTATAAACATAAAACCAAATTAATAATAGAACTTAATTAAAATATGATTAAAATTAATTTATCTCTATAGCACTCCTTTGAGGATCTTGTAATTAAACTTTGTCCCTCCCCTGAAACAAAACCGGAGATGATGAAATTTTTTGTTAGATATTATTGGTGGATAATTATTCCGAAACAAGGGATGATGATCGGTTGTAGATGCTTTTCTTTTACAATGGTATATTATGCAATATTCCTGTGTTACATTCAAGTTCCTAATGTTAGTAGCAACAATTGCTCCAAGCACTGCAAAATAGAGCAAGAGCAAAAACACTGGCTGCAACCGATGTGTGTTTACTTGTTTATCTGCTTCAAAATACCAGCTACTGATGCACAATGTGTGGATTTGTATTCACATTGCTCGCAGCAATACTGCAGCTGCTGGATAACTTTGACACACCTACACCACAACCAACCAAATAAGCCTTTAGCCTCCCAAAACACCACCACAGTCCACATATCTACTGTTTTATGAGAATTAGATGAAATAGTTTAACATCAGTGACTTGAGGGATCAATATTCAAATCAAGATCATGGTCTTAACAACCCTCCTAATAAGTTTTGATACAAAACAAGTTGCATGTCACATGAGTAAACAGAAGAGCCATGAGATACTTACATTGAAATATATACCTGTCACACAAATTTACTTTTTCAAGGAATGATGTTGCATACTGATAGGTAAGTTTTGACAGGAAAAAGGGAACTACTATAAATTAATGTAAAAGAAGACTGCGACCGCATTATATTTCAAAATCTAATTTCTGGTGACCTGGTCCTTGTAAAATTTTCAAGTTTGAGTCCCAAAACCTTCAGAACCGAGGTAATTAGAAGTTCGTTGCATTGCAGGAAACATTGATTCATGCTCTGGTAAAGAGAAACAAATACTTACTATTTCTGTAGGACTTGGATACTATTTCTGTAGGACTTGGATAGTTATCTTGCAGTTTCACAGGAAATGAAAGACCATATCGAAGAAACCTAGTGATTGATAATTTGAAATCATAGCTCGACTGAGGCAAATTTAACCCAAAATAAGATGTGAGGATGAAAATATGAAACATGCTTAGCCTGCTTGACATCCAAAGCAAATACTATAAAGGGAAAAGGAAAGGAAAATCAAGGCAAGATGATATCTGAGGTGTGGAGATCACAGTCCCTAAGTATTTGGCAAACCACAGGCAACTATTTTGGCAAGAACTTGCAAACAATTAAACCTTTCAATCATTTCCATCATTTGATTTAAATGTACCAGCAATTTGCTGAGGAACATGTCTATATTGGTAACTAAATGGAATAAACCTGTTGGAGAAGATTGTCCTAACTTTACCAGCTCATAAAAACTATAGAAAATATGGACCAGCCATGATTATGTTACACTTGATACAGAGTAAAACAGACGACAAATGAAAATAATATGAGTTTAGAAAGTTGTTTGATAAATCAAGAGATAAGTGCTTGGCAATGACTAATCAATTTGGAACACCAAAATACGGAAATGCAACTTCTTATTGAATTCATAATGATATCAAGATGAACTTCACCGTAGATTTAAACCCATGGAGACAATTATTGTGTTTCATAAAAAACAAAATACTATCAATATGAACTGATTGAGGCGCAGAAATTCAATCAACAAAAAAAGCATCGCAATTAAATACAGAATCAAGCAAAATAAATAGGGAAGGGGAGAATGAAAGACCTTTGTGGGAGGAAATTGTTCTTGGAGAGGCAAGCTTGAATATTGCAGGCCTCTTTCTTACAGGGCTCTTTGCTTGGTTGCGTCATCTTCTCTACCTTCTTCTCTTCAATCCAACACTCTGCAAAGATTAATTCGTTTGGGCTTCAATCCTTTTTTACCAATTTCCAGATTCGACTGCGACTTGACGTGTATGTAAATCGGTAAATGATTGTATATGATTTTGCTATAAAAATGATACTACAAATTTTCGTGAAAGAATTTAGTAAAAGATAGTGTGGTTGAAATATTATTATTATTACTCCTAATAAAAAATGAGTTAGAAATTTATTCTTGTAATGTAAAACTATCTTTCTTTATTTTTTAATTCAATACTTATTCCGTTTATAAAAAATAATATTGATAATGAATTACACTGATTGTTAAATTTGAAAGAGAAAATATTGTTGAGGACTTAATATTAAATAAATATAAAACTCATATAGTGAGGCTAACAAGTGATGGATCAGTACAAGTTTTAATAAGTAGATGTATTAGGATAATAAATTACTGTATGACAAAATTTTTAAATTATTAATTTTGTTGGCGGATCAAGTGAGATAACTTGTTAGTATAATGGGTTATTTTTTAATAAGTAAAATATTAAAATAGTTGAGAAAAATTTGCATTTAAAATTAAAATTAAAATTAAAAATAAAATAAATATCAAACTATTTATACAGAAAATCAGTCTAAAAACCGCTGATGAACGGTTCAAAACTATGAGTCACTGAATCCTCCCGCATAACAAGACAAACGTTTTTTGTAAGTTATACTCCCTCCATTCCATATAGTGGATGCATTTCTTTTCGGCACGCGATTTAAGAAAAAATTATACTCCTGTATTAAGTGAGTTAAGTAAAAAAAGAAATACGTAGAAAATGAAAAAGATGGAGAGAGAGAGAAATGTATAAAATTTTTCTAAAAGGAAAATACGAGGACGTACTAAAATAGTAAAATGACTTCATTATTATGCAACGGAAGGTAAAATGACTTCATTATTATGCAACGGAAGGAGAGAGTAGTATTTCAAATTTAGTGAATACAACGTTGTCGCTACAAGTGTACAGGCGTCTATTTGGAGGAGTATTATTCTCTTCTGAATTAAACTTTTAGCACAATATCAGAGAAATACAGCTCAAAATATCATGTAACAAATGATAAATTAAAATTTTGGGGTGAGTCTAAAGTCTAAACAAAGATCAACTTTGGCCTAATCCGGAGTTACCTGAAACCATTAGCTTGTAGTACTATCCTAGATAACCATTCGCTCCGAAAAACATACAACGTCAGATGTCTGAAGGAAGATCATAATTTACATGTCCAAGGTAGAGACCGCATGCTGGGGCCATTGGAGGTGCGGCACTTACATTCTTTGCTTCCAGGATTTTCTCAACTGAAAGGAAACATTGAGCATATGATCAAATTTAGTTGCACACATTAAGCCTTCATTTACCCACCCGAAGCACACATGTATACACTTTTAAATGACTTTTACCATCAGAAATAGTGAGATCACCGGTGCCCACTGACTTCAGAACCGCAACAAGCAATCTGACCTGCTCAAATTTTGGTAATGAGATTTTAGTTTTTAATAAAATCAACTGACACAAGATATGGTTTCTAGATGTTTCACTTATTATTCAGTGCACAGGACAATTGGCTAAAAAGCACACAAGCTACCTGATGGTACAGGAAGGACCGTGCCCTTGCAGTAACTACAAAGCAACGGTGCCTTTTCCTTACTCCAAATTTATGAACTGCCACTGCTCCAGAGTTTTCTACAAGCTCATCGGAAATCCCAGCAAGAGAGGGAGAATCATCTTGTAACTTCTTTGAGACTGAAACAGAACTGGCCAGGCCATAACTGCTTTGTTCTCTATCCAACACCGAGGGAAAATATGGGCTTGAAGCAACCTCTGTGACAGTTAGCTCATCCAAAGTTCTAATAGGTGACTTGGCCTGTCAAACAAGGAAAAAGCACAGTTAAGTTAAAAGAAAAATAACCAGATATATACTATCTTAAAAGTTCTATGATCTGAAACAAAGTTCTAAAACAACATTGTTGATGTCAGAGACATGCCACCAACCTGGCATCCAGCAGCCCTGAACGAACTAAAGTCATGGTGTCCAGCAAGTACACTGCATGCTTTCTGCATAAGGGAAGTATTAACCCATTTTTAATATGATAGAAAAGACAGCCAACGTCACAAAAGGTTTCACTTAAGTTTTCTAGCAACCTGCATATCTAAAACATTAAGTTCTTCTGGGACATGCCATGCACGGTCTTTCTCAAAGGTAGACAGAGGCTCCTTCCCAGATAACAGACGGTAGAAGTACCTATAGAAAAATCAGCAAAGCAATACATTATACTTCTAATTATTTGGTGTCCAACAAAAGCATAGCACTCTCTTTCAACCACTATAAAGAAAAAGCAAAAAAGGATGCTGAAGTTCACCAAAATGCCATGGTTACTGGTTTTATTAGTCACAATTTAAACAAGGTAAGTAGTCAGGTATAAGATTTCTTTCCCTTTGTATAATTGTATACATATACATAGAAAAAATCTAAACAAATGGCAGATTAACATGATTTTACCAAAAATTTCCCCAAGCTAAAACGCCTCCAGACAACTTCGTCTATATACTTCAAATCGCAGAGACCAAACAAAAATTAGATAAGTAAAAAAGAATATTGTTGATGGATATGAAAATATTAATCGTCTACTAGGGACATACAAGTAATTTCAGAGGAAAGTTTGGCTTTGATACCTACGTCCGTTCTAAAGCTTTATAGCGCGCGTGAAAATCAGATGGAACACACTTAACATCGACCACCATAATATCACCTTCACTCTTCTGCAGCAAAAACACACTGGACATGCATCAAATTTCTCAAAGAGACCAAATAAGGATAAAGAAATAATCTGCATTTAATGCCCCCACATATACACTGATTAACAAATACCCCTTAGTAAGTTTTTGAGAAAAATGCTTCAAACCCCCATATAAATGGGGAAATGACACCCTTTGACTAAGACGGGTGTAAGCAGGAGCCAACTTAAGTCATTTTATGGGATAAAGTGGGAATAAATTTCAACATTTATATGATTCGCACATACCACCTAAAGATAGTTTAGGTGCCAAAAAGTCCAGATTAATGGTGCAACAAACCCTTGAATCAGACAGCTAGCTAGTTAACATTTGTTGGCATATATTTTGCACAAGACTCAAGCTTTAAAAGCTCTCCGTCAATTGCACCATCCAACTTCAAATCATGCACACGCGCACAAAAGCCTCACCAAAAAAAACTTTTCCATCCAATAATTTTGTCCTACATATTCCCATCATTAAATTGACGGCACCTCACAGTCATAAATCAAACCTCGAGTTTTCTAACAATGTCCACAGGTGTCCTTGTCGAAGGCGACTTGAATTTGGACTAAAATGCATTCACATGTGCAGGACAGTCAAAAGCCTCACACAATGAGCGTACAATTCTGCTAGTTCCATAAATTCAACTTAACAGGACGGTTGTTTACACCCATGGCCATTTCAGAGGGTGCAAGTTTCTTGCACGAAGTCTTACTTAGACCCATGGCCATTGTGAAATGATATAGGAGCTAAATTGGTTCTAAGAAAAGTGGAACCATAGATTTACTTATTGCTAATTTCAGCAAAATGGCCACATTTTAAAAGTATCACGAACTCTATATATATTCATCAAACAAAACATACAAAGTACTATCCCTACACACACAAAATGAAGATTCAGTTGAGACCCAATCTATGCAGATGGAATGTAATTCTTAGAACCGGGATGTGTTATACTACTACAGCGTACCTGTAAAAAATGATTAACAGCTTTTAGAACTACGGCAGGTTCGTGGGGCAATAACTGCAGGAAGAAATTAAGAGTAGCAAGTTAGGATGCCTTCAGTTTCATATGAAATAGACATCTGCATATGTTTGCATATTGCACCAGCACCACTAAACAATAGTACAATATTTATACATCAATTGTAAAATATGCAAATCAGGGAAGAAAAGAAAAAATATCCTGCTGCAAAAAGTCAAATCTCAAGTCTAGCTTTTAAGATTTCAAGCTCATTTAGAATATTTGAGCTCATCCACAAGATTGCCAAACTAATGAACTCTTGCCCAAGCATTAACTTGATTCAAAGTTATTGGCTGATTGCTTTTATGCCTAAAAGGATTCTCTTATTTTCTATAATATTTTAAAGTAAAAATGATCTTAAATTGTTAGCATAATACTAGTAGAATGATGTGAAAAATCAATCAGAAGTTTCTCTGACAAATGGTTAAACTTATTCATGACCTTTTCTAGTATTTGGGACTCACATTCTTCTTGCATAGATAACCCCTCGTATTTCATTTGAAAAGTTTTGAAGTTTTTTCACGATTAGTAGTAGCGAAAACAATAACTGATCAGGAGTATAATTTTGATAGCACATTATTATTATTGGATATAAAGATGACAAAAATTAGAAGCTAATGAGCTGCTCTATGGCTTGTGAACATGTCTATACAGAGGTCCGAGTTCGTCTTGCCAAAAAAAACTCAAGCTCTGCAAGTTGAAGCCAAGTCTCACTCATAACTCATCATGATCCATGCTTAGTTACCCATGTTTTCCTATGAAGTGCATATTCAATGGTTGACAACAGCTTGTATGACCGAAGTTATATTGCTGAGCAATACACAAACAAAAAGTTACTTACAACTTCACCAGGCTTTCTTTTGCTTATCCTCTCAACATCCACATGACATACATTTGATAATGCATGAACACCAGCATCCTGAAAATTATTTGAAAATATCCTTGCAATTTGAAGACTGCATACAATCGGAAAGTAAAAAAGGTGAAAGGGAAAAAACTCACAGTCCGGCTCGAGCAGAAGATGGAAACTGGCTGCCCAATGAATTTTTGAAACGCGTCCTAGAGGCATCGAAACAATGTATAGAAAATCAGTAATCAAACAACAAATTTCCTGAGTCATTTAAATCGATATGAATTGATTAAATAAGACCTACCTGAAGAACGCCCATGACGGTTCTGCAAGTTGCCTGCTGTTGGGCGCCAGAAAACCGAGTTCCGATGTACTCAATTGCTACTAGGTATCTTTGAGTTCTCGAATTCGGTGTCATATTCCTCTCAATCGACTGACTCTCTTCCTCCGTTGATTCTCTACCGTCGATTCTCGGCAGTTTGCAGGGACGTAGAGGGGATTCAGGCCTTTGATGCGAAGGAGAAAGACTTTGATGCTCTTCTGTCATTGGGGTTTTTCACAGAATGGAAACTCGGGTTTAGGTTTACTGTTGTTTGAATGTTGGCTGCTGTCATTGGATTGACATGGATGCAATATTATTATTATTATTATTATTATTATTATTATTATTATTATTATTATTCGGCACTATAAACCGCTGAGCATTTGAGCCGTTTTGACTCGGGTAAACCGGCCGGTTGGGCCAGAAACCGCTGGCCGGTTGAACTGATCTTCTGAATTTTTTTTGGATTTTGCTGCTTCCTTCAATCTTAAACGCCTTCCTCCATCGTTTCTGCGTCCACTGGTTTTACTTTTTAGAGATTGTAGTTGCCAAAGAGAGATGGCGAGCGAGAGAAAATTTGTGGTTTCTAGAAAGAGAGAGCAACGAAATGCTGAACTTAGAAAACACAAGAGAGAAGGGAATTGATTTGAAATAGTATTAGAGAGAGAAGGAGTGACTTTTGAGACGTTGGAGAATGGAAAATATCAGACTGAAAATTGAAAGGTCTAGCTGACTAGCTTGGTGGCTGTTGTGGATGCTATTTAAGATTATTTAATTGTTAAAAGTTTTCCATCAATTTTTTCATATTAGGCGCACTTGTTATATATACCAATATGGAGTACTCCATATATTTGTGGTACGAATGATTTTTTATAAAAAGAATTTAAATTTCATCCATTAATATTTGTAGCTTGGAGATAATGATATTAGTGGAGTTAGTTTTAAAAGGGAGAAATATTAGTATATGTTTGGATATAAATAGTTGTATCAAGCCAATAATGCATAAATATCAAACAAATAATTTATGTGTGCGTATAAATTAGTATAAAACTAAAAAGATATTTGATTTAGGTATAATGTAAGTAATTGATTTTAATACTTATAATATATATACACTATATAGTATTAACAAAATGCTCATATTTTTATTATTATATCATGTTATGGTTTTAAATTTTAATATTTTGAAAGGATATATATAATTTTATATATTTGCTACAGTGTTACGGTCCGACCAGTGGTTCGACCGATCGGACCAATTGAACCGTGAACCAATAACTTCGTCAGTTCACTCACTGGTCCGGTTTTTAAAACATTGGTTGAGACAGAGGGGGTATTACAATACAACATGGCTAGATGGTTGACCCATAAAGGACACAACGACTGTAAAGAAATATGGAAACAACAAATATAGAGGAAGACAAGAGAGTACAGAGAACCGTAAACTTTTATTGCTCTGTTAATTTGGAGATAGATAAATGACAACAACTACAAAGTATAAATAGAGAAAATGAAACCCATAAAATTCTAACTAACTAATAACTAAATCAGCTAAATAGAATACCACTAACTAAAACACAGAAACGTAAATCCTAAATAAATGGAACAGAACTTGGACTACTTCAACTCACTCGTAAGTTTCACTATTTTCAACACTCCCCCTTAGTGAAAACTTACTATCAACAACGCCAAGAGCAGCTCAGAATTCTTCAAGTTTAGCTCGGCCAAGTGCCTTCGTAAAAATGTCAGCAACTTGATCTTCACTTCTTATCTTCTGCAAATCGATCTCTTGATTCAAAACCTTTTCCCGAACAAAATGATGATGCACTTCAATGTGTTTTGTTCGAGCATGGAACACTGGATTTTCAGCAAGCTTAATAGCACTTTCGTTATCACAACGAATCAGAACCGGATACTTCAAGTCATAGAAAATTTCTTGGACAAGCCTCTTGAGCCAAACATACTCTTGAACAGCCATAGATGCTGCCACATATTCAGCCTCGCAACTTGATAGGGCAACCGTGATTTGCTTTTTGCTGCACCACGAGATTGCTGCTGATCTTGTATCGAAACAATACCCTGTTGTTGAGCGTCTATCATTTATATCACCAGCCCAATCTGCATCTACAAAACCACTCAATAAGAATGTAGTTCCTTGTTTATAATGCAGTCCAAAATTCAGAGTATTCTTGATGTAGCGAAGAATTCGCTTTGCTGCAATCAGATGAGGCTCTCGCGGCTCTCCCATAAACTGAGATATAACTCCGACGGAGAAAGAAATGTCAGGCCTTGTGATAGATAAGTAGAATAAACTACCAACACGCTGACGAAAAAGTGTTGCATCTTCCAACAACTACCCTTCATCTTTAGCTAACTTCAAGTATGATTCCATAGGAATAGTCATTGGCTTTGAATCTCGCATACGAAAACGATCCAATAAATTTGAAGCATATCCTTGTTGCGAAACAAAAAATCCATCTGACTTTGTCACTTCTAGGCCAAGAAAACAGCTTACTTCTCCCAAGCTTTTCATATCAAAACGAACAGACAAAGCCTCTTGAAGACGAGTAATTTCAGTATCATTATTACCCGTAATAACCATATCATCCACGTAGAGAAGAACCATTATACAAGAAGAAGATGTTTTCTTGATAAATAAACTGAAATCAGTTTCAGAAGACTTATAACCACAAAATTCAAGATATTGAGCAATTTTACCATACCAAGCACGCGAAGCTTGCTTGAGGCCGTACAAAGACTTCTTAAGACGACACACATAGTCAGGAAACTCTTTCGAAATGAATCCAGCAAGCTGCTCCATAAAAATATCTCGATCCAAGTCTCCATAGAGAAATGCATTCTTCACATCTAGTTGCCAAAGTCTCCATCCTTTACAAGCAGCTAGCGAAATGATGGTTCGAATTTGTTGCCATTTTAGCAACGGGACTGAAAGTTTGATCATAATCCTGACCATATTCTTGAGAAAAACCACGAGCAACGAGACGAGCTTTATAGCGATCAATTGTGCCATCAGCCTTTTTCTTCAATTTGAATACCCATTTGCAAGTAATAGGTTGGATATCTTTTGGCCTCTTAACAAGTTCCCATGTGCAGTTCCTAATTAGAGCCAAATATTCCTCTTTCATTGCAGCTACCCATTTAGGATCGTCTTTAGCATCATCATAAGATTTTGGTTCATCATCGCAAGATTCTCCCACAATTTGAGAAACTGATGCTAGATTCTTCTTCAAGCCTGGAACGTGATAAACATCGTCAAGAGAGACATCCTTCTCGACGCAGAATTGCCCTTCATTTACTACAGGGTGTAGTGAATTATCTGCAGTCACAATAACCTTCTTTTGATTGTGTGGACGAACACACGAGAGTAGATAATCATTTCCAGTTGCATGGTGAGAGCATCCCGAATCAATGATCCATTCATAGTTGTAGTCTATAGAAACATTAGCCCTCGTATCAGCATCTGCAACTGGTTTTGGCACCTTATCTTGACATATATCTTCAATAGATAAGCATTGATCCCACTTTAGTTGTTCATGCTCATCATGTTCATAAGCCACATTAACTCCTTCTTTAGCAAAATCTGTGCGACAATTGCGTTGAATATGGTTAGTTTTCCCACACCGTTCACACTTCACTTTCACACGACAATTGCGCTTAATGTGTCCGAGCTTTCCACATCTATAACATTCTGGAGCAGATTTCTTCGAATGCCCTTCACCTTTGGAAAAGTTACCCCCAGCTGATGGAGATTTAGCTGTAAACTTATTCTTTCCTTTGTCTTTTGCATAAAGAACCTCTTCAACACGAGACGAAGATTGGCTGTTACCACCAATTATTTGCTTTACCAATGCTTCTTGGTTTGATAGCAAATTTTCCAATTCTATGATGGATGGTTGATTTACCCACCCTTGTATTGAAGAGATAAATGGCATAAACTCTTCACGTAATCCTCGAATAAGGTAGCGGTGCAATCGAGCTTCTTTGACAGCACCTTCTGCATCCAATTCTGAAATTTCAGAACACAAGCTTTTGACTTTCAGAAAATACTCTGAAATCGTTAGCTTATTTTGAATCGTCCTAGCAAGTTCGTTCTCCAGAAATTGGAGCCGCATCGTGTTCTTTTGAGTGAACAATCTGTCAAGTGTCTCCCACACTTCTTTGGGTGATTGCACATTACGAACATGCTCTATATAATCCTTACTGATCGACGTCCGCAAAGCAAATAAAGCTTTGCCACACTTGATCTTCCACTTTCTCCTTGCTTCTCCATTTTGTGGTGTATCTTCCGGAAGTACATCTTCACCGGATATAAGATCCCACAAATCCTGTCCTTGTAGGTAAGCTTCCATACATAACTTCCAATAACTGTAATTGTCACCAACAAGCTTATCTACAGAGGCACTACTTCCACCATTCATCTTCTTTGAGGTATAAAATCAAACACCTAATAGGCAACCAGGCTGTGATACCATGTAAAGAAATATGGAAGCAACAAATATAGAGGAAGACAAGAGAGTACAGAGAACCGTAAACTTTTATTGCTCTGTTAATTTGGAGATAGATAAATGACAACAACTACAAAGTATAAATAGAGAAAATGAAACCAATAAAATTCTAACTAACTAATAACTAAATCAGCTAAATAGAATACCACTAACTAAAACACAGAAACGTAAATCCTAAATAAATGGAACAGAACTTGGACTACTTCAACTCACTCGTAAGTTTCACTATTTTCAACAACGACTATGCTCAAAAGACTCTAGGGTGTGGTCTACACACACCCACGTTTGACATGGCATATGATTTGATTCGCTATTGAGCCACACAACAAACGGAGATCACGTGCGTGTGTATGTAGTGGGAAATGAACTAGGATTTGGCCGAGGTGATATTCATAATGTTGTAAGGTAGATATTTGGGCCTGAGGCAATTTTATGAACACAGAACTTTCATATACTAATATTAAGGGAGTCAATATTTGACTATGAAAAGCCCATAGTTCATCAGCCTATTTTTTGCGAAATCAGAGCGGACCTTCACAGCTGTGGGTCCCCAATTCCGTCTCTCTCCAAATCGCCGCGTGAGATACTGATTTTGTTGCAGAAATGGCGCCAAAGAAGGACCATCAAAAGCGCAAGACCAAGGGGAAGGCCGCCTCCTCCTCCTCCACGGGTCCCAAGCTCCAATTATCGGCCGACAATGAGAACCGCCTCCGCCGCCTCCTTCTCAGCTCCGGACGCCCCGCTGCTTCTTCTGCGCCGTCCGAAGACATTCTCTCGCTCTCTAAAGAGCAGAGAGCAAGGAGGCTCCGCTCGGTCTACGAGAAGCTGTCTTGCGAGGGTTTCAAAGATGACCAAATTGAACTCGTTCTCTCCGCTCTCAAGGTTCGCCCTTCGCAATTCTGTGTAATTTGTTGAAATTCGGCGCTGATAATTAGGTTTCTCTATTCCATGTGATCAGATTTTCATTCACTTTGAATAATAGACAATATACAAAATGGCAAACATAGAGAACTGTTTTTAGCTGATCACACTGTAGCTCATCCATTTTTACCGTTTTGGTTGCGGTTATTAGGAGACTGCAACATATGAAGCTGCTTTAGACTGGCTGTGCCTAAACATACCGGGGAATGAGCTTCCGTTGAAGTTTTCGAGTGGGAGTTCGCTGAGTACAAGCATCGGTGCGCCTAATTTTTTATTGATTGCGATATAGGGAAGCTAATCTAGCTGCTACAGTTTTTAGATAGGCATTTTATTAATTTGTTACTCCTATGTCACATAGCACAAATTGAAGTCTTGATGAATATTCTGTGCAGGTTCCGTAGGTGTCATATCAACTGCTCGTGAGGATTGGGTCTCATCAAAGGAGTCAATTCCTGGTCCAGTTGAGGTGAAGGAACAAGGTACACTTAGGGTTAAGGAGCTGAGAGATGATGCAACTCTAGATTCTGTTCAGCATTCCCAAGCAGACTGGATTCGCCAATATATGGAACGACAGGAAGAGGTCTGTTTCAAATTTGTTTGTTTTAAAAGCGAGGATTTTAGAAAAACAAAATTGCATCATGTTTGTTTGACCATGCCTACTGAAGTGTCTCTTCCTAACCTGGTTATGAATTTGATTTTAAGTATGGGAAATAGACTATAAGATGATCTGCATGCTGGTCCATTTCATGTCTAACTTCTGTGTATAGAGTTAATTAGGTTTCTACCTGTGGAGTTTATCCCAATCTCTCTGTCTCAGAGACACACATACTGACACTGCAATGAAAAGGAAGCAAGTTTCAATTTTTGTTTCCGTTGCTTGATTATGAGCTGCTTGTACAAAAAGGTATATGCATTTAGTTTGAGTATATGACTTTCTTACTAATTAATAAAATAATTTAGATAATAATAAGAGAATTTGCATAAACATGAGTTTTGTACTGAGTTTAAAAAAAATTTACAGTGAAAGCATCTGATGCCTTATATGGCCCTACAAGTTTTAGGGACTCAAAGGAAATAAAACGTAATAACAAAGTTGCATTCAGATTGAATTCCAAGCTGACCAGCTATGATTGCTAACCAATCAACACCACAAGATGAAATCTCTAATCAAAAGCATTTGTTGCTCTCATGGAAGTGTTAGGATCGAGTCTCAGACTGAGTCCTCAAAGTTACAATTTATCACTATATCTCTTAATACACCCCTGCAAGACAGAGGCTGTGTAGATCAATAAGCCCAATATGTGGGAGAACCATTATGAACATATAAGCAAGCTGCAAAAGTAGAAACAAGCTGAAGCTCTAAACGATGTGGAACTTATTCACGGTAATGCTAATTATTTTGAGGTTGTGACAATGTTAAGGAACAAGACTAAGCAAAATCAGGAAGTTTGCATGCAAATAAGAAACTCTAGTAACTTCCTAACCTTTTGCACTTAACGCCCGATATTCTGTTCCCTGTACAGTGACTTGCACCGCAGAGAAACACCATCAAGACAGTCACAATAACCAATCAATGAAGTTAACAAACAGCACCACACGTGTGCCGGGACTAGTTTGAGATCAAGTAAAGAAGCTGACCATATTTATAGTTTAAAATTTGTTTCCTTCCGTAAACCCAATTATGAATTCAAGCCGATTGCATCAGTATTCTACCTACTTTGCGTAAATATGGCCTTTCCATCTCATGAAACGATAGTAAACCAAAAACAAAGTGAAAATCCTTTCATTTCTGATATCTTTTTCTCCTAGTTCCTTTGTACCGAATATGATTTTTTCTGTTCTTGTTACAACTTTCTATGGCAAGTATTTATTAGCACACAAGCTGGCAGGTTTTATTTTGAATATTATAAATGTAGGACTACTTATGGTGAAATCTATTTGCAGGATGATTCTGATTCTTGGGAAACTTATTCAATGGAAAATGCTTCCTTAGAGAAGGTACTCTTACTGATGGATATTGCAGATAATGGCAGCACCATGAATAATTATTGTATTCTTTCCACTGTTGATACTAACCATGTGTAACTTAATGCAGATAAAAGTATGATCTTCTCTGTCATCCATCTTTTTTCTATTTTGTTTTATTCAACAATCTGAGGAAGCCTTTATTTTCCTTTTGTTATTGTTGTAGCAATCTTTGCAATCTCCCATCCTACAAAATCTTATTTAACGTGCTGGCATTGGCTACTGACAGTTACATTTAAAGATTCTCTCTGTATTTATTTTCTCTGTCAAAGCTACTTAAAAATCAATTTTCCATATTATAAATGTTTGTGCTTTACATGAAGCTCTATTTCTGACCTCAATTGAATGATGTATATTCGTACCATCTTGCTGGGGCAGTTTATAACTGGATGACTTTTAATAAAAAAAGATGTTCCTTTCTTTCAATTGTAGATCTTGCTTGTCAATGTTTTATACAACCTGGCCAGTGAAGTAGAAATAATGAGACTATTGTCATTGCTACTTGTACTATTATAGGCCTTGGAACCAAGGAGTGATTATGAGTCTATTATTGAGGATTACCATGCTGCTAGGCAGCAAGCTGCAAATGCCAAAGATAGAGGCGATAAAAAATGCCAGGAAGAGGCAGGTTTTATTATTCGGAAACTAAAGAAGGAGATATCAGCCCTAGGTATTAGAAACTGTTTTCATCCATCTTCAGTTTCATGAGTTTGATACATATATGAGGTGCATCATGCTCCAGTATTCAATTTTTTTTTCAGGACTATCTGTTGATATTTTGGAATCTGGATATGTATGTTCTTCCCATGGTGTTAGTGTTACTGAGGATAAAGGACCGGAATACGTCCCTTCAGGTAACTCTGGAGGCAATGCTGCTAATATATTTGACGTTGTAGATGAAACCGCTTGCACTGAGTTTGGGGTTCAACTTGAACAAACGGGACTTGATAGCTCTGACTTGCATGAACACTCATCTGAAAGTGCTCCTGTAAGCATCTCTATGCAAAATGGAGATGCTTCGGACGAGAAACCAGACGATGTGGAACTTGGTGATTTATTTTCGGAAGATATTTCATTGGATCAAGTCTTACCTCGTGAGGTATTGGAAGAGCAAAAGAGAGAGAGAATGAGAGAACTTTGCAGTGAGAAAAATTTAGGGAAAATGGAAGGAATCTGGAAGAAGGTAATATCCTCCATCCATAAAGTTGATGATGGTAACAAATGTGACTGCAAATAATTTCTAGTGCTATCATTTGTTTCGTTGGTTAATTCTTCCATTCTGATGTCCTATACAGCACAAGGCAATTCTTTGCATTATAACGTCTATTACTGAAAGATAGTCCGTTATTCCAATATCTCAACAGTGGTCCTGTTTAGTCTCACCATTTTTAATTTTTTTTCTCTTTTACAGCTATTTTTTCCCCTTGAAATTGACTGACTGCTGCTTCCATATGTCGCATGACCTAATTCATGTTGTATTATAATAACCACAGGGAGATCCAAAAAGGATTCCAAAGGCTGTCCTTCACCAACTTTGCCAAAGATCAGGGTGGGATGCACCAAAATATGATAAAGTTCCTGGTAAAGGGGGCAGTTCTGGTTACTCTATTAGTGTACTGCAGAAAGCTAGAGGGAGAGGTAAAAGTAGAAAAGCTGGAGGGTTGACAACAATTCAGCTTCCGCATCAGGATGAAATTTTGAATACACCAGAGGTACATGCTCGCTATCTACTATTATAACAGCTGAAAAGAATGCTAAACAACTACAATTAAGAACTAATACCTTCCAGCAGTATAGGATAAAATATAACTCATTGCTTATAACAAGTCTGTAGAAGAAAGCTGATTCTTTTCCAAAATTACTGCAAACTGTCCTCAACCTCAACTATACACATAAGATTACTATGCTCATCAACATGATATCACCTATTAGGTTGATATGCTTATTGTATATCATGCCTTATGTTGTTATGATATCTGAAAACACAGCAATATGAATGAATATGTAATGTTATCAAATTCATATTGAATAGTGTATTTTTAAGATCATCTTTATGGGGAAACAAGTGCATAATTACCAGAACTGCTAGAGAAATAGATAAATTAATTTCTTGATATCGTAATAGAGAAGTGTGCTCTTAGTATATTATCTAAATTGAGGAGCAAAAACTTTTAGTTATCCGTAAGTTTTTCTATGAAATGACAAATCCTTCTAAATTTTACTGAGCTTGTTTGTGAAATAAGAAATCCATGACCGGTTCATGCTACCTTAACTTTGGAAGGATTAGGATTTTGAAATTAACCGAATCTTTGTGATATTTTTTAATGGCATGCTACAATTTTACCCATAAAATGATGTTTCAATGAAATTATAATGAGACGCGTTTTACTTAAATCTGGCCTCCAGATTTTCATCCAATGGATGAGATGGTGTTTTAGTTATGCATGAAAAAAGGATGGCCGTGTTATAATGCTACCCTATATCTATCTATATTTACGTATATATTGATATGAGGAAATAAAAATGCACGTGCAGGATGCACAAAACAGAGTTGCAGCTTATGCACTCCATCGTCTCTTTCCAGATCTGCCGGTTCATTTTGCACTTCCAGAACCATACGCGTCACTTGTACTTAAATGGAAGGAAGGTAACTAATCATGTATCCACCTTTTCTTTTGACTCGACTTCTGTAGAATTTTACACTTATGGGACTCTTTCATTTATATATTTACCGCTCTTCTTTTTTTTAGCTGATCGTATCTGCATGTTATTCTTAAAATTTATAGGTGATCTGTCGGAAACTGTAAAAGATGAACGCGAAGATAGAAGGGCTGGTTTTCTCGTTTCATTGTTGAATGCAGACAATGCTGAGACTCCTGTTAAAGCCGAACACCCTGTTGAGGCTGGACATCAAGAAAAGACTCAAGTGCCTGTTGAACGTGCTGGTGGCACTGATCATAACAATCAAAGTGTGTCAAAAAATTCTTTTCTTTTTTTCTGCATATGTTTATACTTATTTAGTTTGTCAGGCATTGCTTGTGGTAAAAGTGGGAGGATGAAAAAATGTTGTTGGGTTCTCTGTTATGCGGCAGATGCTTATGTGAACTGTTTGTTTTCTGTCTTTTAATTTCTTTAAAATAACAAATAAGATCACAGGTCTGAAATTACATGATGAAGTCAATATCTCTTTCTTCCCCTTATATGAATTATATTTGTTGTAACTTGTAACCTATAGTGGTGGTTGGAATCATTTCATTTCAAATAAAAGGAAACAGTTAGGTGTATATTGCAGCATCAGATTACACCTGTTAGTGGAGTACTCTCTTCTTTTCTCTATGATTTTCCGATCGGATCTATGAGCAGATGTATATGTATTACAATGGATTTCTAAGAGCAAGTTTGGAAGTTCTATTATTATGTGGAAGTCTTTTTTTTTTCAACACGATATTTTTTCTTTTTTTCCTGGATCAATTACTTTATGGTTTAACTTGTTGTATGCAGGCATGGGCAGGAATAAGCATGTTGAAAGTGCTTACCTGAAGAAGAAACAAGAAAGTAAGAAGGAAATGACAAAGTACAAGGTTAGTGCTCTTAGGGGACTTTAATGATGGGGACTTTAACTTGTCAAAAAATGGACTTCAACTTAAGTCCAAAGCTAATCAGTTTTGCTTATTAAGTTTCTCCGTGCATTTGTTATCTCTTGATGCATACAATGTCCTCAATTATTTATTTATTTATATTTTCCTCAAGCAGGTGATGTTGCAAGCAAGATCCGGCCTCCCTATTGCTGAGTTGAAAGATGACATTCTCCACTTGCTTGAGGAAAATAATGTTGTGGTTATTTCTGGAGAGACAGGCTGTGGAAAGACAACGCAGGTGTGACACACATTTCATTTAGACCTTTTGAACTTGTAGTGCAGTGTATTATTGTTCGTAACATTTTCCTCAATAAAATGTAGGTTTCTGTTCTTTGTGATGGTTATGCAGGTCCCACAGTTCATATTAGATCACATGATCGAAGCAGGTCTTGGTGGTCAATGTAATATAATTTGCACTCAGCCTAGGAGAATCGCGGTTAGTAGGCCACTCAATTTTTGTTTCATATTCTGTTAAGAATTGCCTTTCTTTATTCTGTAAAGGTGTTTCTGTTTCACTATTTGTATGTTCTAAGTACAATGGGCCAATCCGCTACAGTTTTATGGGGCTTTTATGCAGTTCAGAAAAAAAATAAGGCATTATGCCAGTTTCTGCCATAATAATAGCAATTTTGCTTCTGGCTCTTTTCACCCTGTTGCAAGGGTGGCCAGTTATAAACCGGTCAGTTGATTAGTCATGTTTTTGACAACTAGAAGTGCTCTTTTTTCCTGAATTGATCTCAAGAGTCAGGCTTCTACTACTAGCCACAAGAGTGTGCTAATTAACACAGCCCACTGCAAGTGCCAGTGACGCTGTGCCACCTACCTACCAAAGGATACTTTGAAGCCTCCATTTATTGACCACAGATATTAACTGTTGGATGGGAAAATGTGTGGATAGTGCTATAAACTTACATTTCCTATAAAATTTGCAGCGATATTCTTTCTCTTTTCTGATTGACACATTTATCATCACTTTCCATTTTTCCACCTTAGCACTACAAGTGCCAGTGACACCGTGCCACCCACCTACCAAAGGATACTTTGAAGCCTCATCTTATTTTGACCGCAGATATTAACTGTTGGATCATGGATGGGACAATGTGTGGATAGTGCAATAAACTTGCATCTTCTATAAAATTTGCGGAGATATTATAGCTCTTTTCTGATTGACACATTTACCATCACTTTCCATTTTTCCACCTTAGTAGGACCACCCACGACATAGGAAGACACTCAATGAGAATGAGTTTCCCTTTTATGCATATCAATGAAAATCTTGCATTTCTTAATATTGAGCTTGCAACTCCTTTAGGCATCTGAAATGTATATATATGGTCGATTCTGTAGGTTTTAGTTGGGTCTCAAGTCTGTTAAGAGTTCAGATTCAGATGTTATTTGTTACCTTTGTAGACTTTTTAAGCTGAAACCTGTACACTCTGTCTGGAGAGGAGTTAGATTGTTTCCGTATGTAACAGACAAAATACTCATTTTTTGCACCATACCGGAAGAACCACTGTGAATGTTTAGTGTCAGTACCAGCTGCTTTTGGAAATTATCAACCAGTTTTAATCAGCTAAAACCTCAACTCTATCACGATAAGGAAGTTACTTTCTTGATCAAATTTCAGTGTTTGAAATTAGAAGATTCCTACAAGTCGATATAATACTATTCTGTCATGGTTGGACGAGATTTTGTTATATTATGGTTATACCAATACTGTGTTGGTGATTTTAGGCCGTATCTGTTGCTGAAAGAGTTGCTAATGAGCGTTGTGAATCCTATCCAGGATCAGATGATTCTTTGGTTGGTTATCAAGTTCGTCTTGATAGTGCAAGGTAATCCAATTTAATCCTTTCTTTAAATATTTGTTTCTCTCATACCGTCTCTTATAAAATGGAGGAGAAAAACAAATCTTTTGTTGGTTTGATTATTTAAGCTGCTAGTAGTAAATATCTTTGCATTTAGTCACATCCTAGTTATTTGGGGATACTCTTGGTTCTGTATATGGTGATGGTTTTGATTGAATGGGGTAATGGCTATCAAATCAAATTGATTAATTGGGAAGACTGGAAGTGTATATCAAAATGGGAGCAATTAACTTATTTCCGTTCCAAATTCCACATATCAAGAACCATCACTAGGAGTGGCTCCTCACTGATTTTCATTCCAATGATTGTTATCTCCAATGTAGCACCCCCTGAGTATCTATCTTGACATTTCTGATTGGTGATATTCTTCTTCATGCTTGTACTTTTATTCACTATTCACTCAATTATGGTTGCAATCAAAGTTAAAATCTTAGATGTTTTTATAAAGATCTTAGTGCACTTTCTGTAAGATTGCACACTTGATGCAATTTTGTTGCTGTTTAATTATGATGGTATGAGGGATTAAGGAAAGAATGTGAGTCCTTTGGCTTTCCATGGTTTGGTGCCTAATTATTTGATGCTGGGATGCACAACTATTTTAAGATATAGCTACCAGAAGCTCTTACGTTTTGTTAGTGCATATATGTATTAATGCTTGACTGCATGCTCAGTCATTTTCTCATGATATCATCTTGTGGAGCATGTTTAATAAATTCTGCACTTTCTCTTATATGGTTGACTACTTCAGGAATGAAAGAACAAGGCTTCTCTTTTGTACGACTGGCATTCTCCTGCGGATGATATCAGTAGGTTTTACAATTTTTACTATGCAGTACATTGTTTTCTTGCAAGTAGGATAATACATTTGAAGATAAATATATCTTTCCCAATTTGTTATTAATCAGTGTTGAGATGATATGGTATCCATCTAGTCATATGGGATCAATAAAAAAATTGTCATTTACGTATCAGATTCTCATCTTCCTTTTGTCTTTCTTATACTGTGCTCTATTGGCAGGGTAACAAAGACTTAGCTGATATTAGCCATGTCATAGTCGATGAAGTTCATGAGCGGTCTATCCTGGTTAGTTAAATGTGCTTTTTAGTTATTGCATGTCCTTTAGGTATTGTGCGACAAATGTCCTTAAATCATTGCTACTCACAGACCCACTCTTCATTATTGATGGCAAATAGTACATGTGAGAAAAGGCATGCTTTATTTTTACTCAGTTCTATTTTATTTATACCCTTTGAGTAACTTTGGTAAGTCATCCCTTCAACCAAATTTGTATGAGATTTATCTATTTTTTGGTTGTTCACAATGCATAGATAGAGATCTGTAAGGTACCCTTCCCTACAAATTTTCTTTAGTCTTTTCGTGGTTATTGGTTTTGGGGAAGCTTCTCACTTGTGCTGAACTAGATGAACTACTTATACGCTCTCCACACAATATTCTGTCCCCAAAGTGGTGTTTTTTGCAGGAAGAAGTATACAGATCTTAACCATGTGTATCTTCATTGTCCCTTTTCTCTCAAACTTTTGCAGAGTGCTAAATGAGCTTCAAAGACAGTGGATTCTACCACGTTCACCAAATATACATTTATATATAGATCTTAGTGTGCATTCTTTAGAACTCATAAAAAATTGTTGTTGATCCGCTTTATCTTCTATGGTGTATAGATCAGATCTACCTACCTTGTTTGCAAGTTAAGCACATGCATAATATTTTGCCGCAATTGCTTATTAAGATCTTTCTTTGTGAGCATGAGAAAGGTTTATTTAACTGGGCTAACTCTCAGATTTAATGTGTAACAGGGGGATTTTCTGCTCATTATTTTGAAAAATCTGATTGAGAAGCAGCAAAACACCTGGGGAAAATCGAAGTTGAAGATTATTCTTATGTATGTAAAACCTTTTTTGCAATAGACTGACAGCTTGTTTTGTTGGTTGATGCTGCTTAATGGTGGTTTGCTGTTTGTCCTGTAGGTCGGCAACAGTTGATTCACACTTGTTTTCTCAGTACTTTGGTAATTGTCCTGTGGTTACTGCTCGAGGAAGAACTCACCCTGTATCTACCCAGTTTCTTGAGGATATATATGAGATTTTGAACTACCGCCTTGCTTCAGACTCACCTGCGTCCATTGATAATGCAATATCTGGGTCATGGAAGGTACTGTATGTGTTTAGTAGTTATATGTGCATACAGCCCAACAGCATGGAGTAATTGCTATGAGTACTTAGTACTTACTGGGAAACTGCCATCACTCTCAAAAAATTAAAGATCAGATTTTTCTGACTATCTAATCAGGGATATAAAATGATAGAAAAACTTTGGGAGATCGAACTTTAAAGTTTTTGATGCCTGTCTAGCAGTCTGGTTAAATTCGTGTCTTAAAAAGGAAAAAATAATATTGACGGATCACTCCACTTTGCAAACTTGTATTTCTAGAAGGTACAGATTTCTCTTTGTTGCAAGGCCCGAAGTTTCTTTTGAGTGTCCAAGTCAAGGAAAAACTCCAAAGGAGAATGCTATCTGTTTTCATCTAACTAATTCTTGCTTTTATCGACTTCGTGTTTGTCTCTTGGTAACTTACATAGAGTTCATTATTCATATAAACAAGACATTCTAGTATGGGTTATTTACAGTTGTGGTATTTGTAATTTTATTGTTTGTTCACATGGTTATTGGCATGTCACTATTTATGGGCATCAGCTCCAGACACTATGCTAACCATTGTCTTATTCTTGCAGGGTGCTCCTGTTGGTGAGAGCAGAGGAAAGAAAAATCTTGTTTTATCTGGTTGGGGCGACGAGTCCGTACTTTCTGAGGATCTTATTAATCCGTATTACATTGGAAGCGACTATCTAAACTACAGCCAGCAGACCCGCCGAAATTTGGTATGTATAGGTCATTTCGAGAGGGCTGCATTTCATGAGTCATCACCAAAGTTAATTTCTATTGTCTTAATGCAGAAAAGATTAAATGAAGATACTATTGATTATGATCTACTGGAGGATCTGGTATGCCATATTGATGAAACCTATTCCGAAGGGGCCATACTAGTCTTTTTACCGGTAGGGCATTATATACTTCTGCAGATTCTATTGTGTGAGCTGGTCACCTGCCTCTCTGGCATGTCTGTCAGTTCATCTGAATTCTCTTTTTCCATGACAGGGTGTTGCTGAAATAAATATGCTACAAGATAGACTCACCGCTTCTCACCGATTTCGAGGTCTTTCATCTGAATGGCTTCTTCCGTTGCATTCATCTATAGCATCTGAGGATCAAAGGAAGGTGTTTTCAAACCCTCCTGATAACATGCGAAAGGTAGTTTTTCATTGTGGTTCTTACTTCCGTGAGCTGGCATAGTTACTTCAGTTCAATAGAACATGCATCTCATGTTTTGGGGTATTGTTTGATGTATTTTCCTGTCTTTCATGTTCTTTCCATATATTATTTCCTTGAAGTTCATAAAGATTAATACCTGTCTTTACACATTGCATGAATTCATTCTTAGTTACATCCCAAAATCTGTATGATATACTGTCTACAACTTCTAAAACCTTGACCTTCTTACTTAAAAATGGGTGAATATTCCCAAATGAACTACAGATCTATGATAATATTCCTAAGAATCAAGGATCAATTTTCATGATTTGAATAATAAATTGGCTAGGTTTTATTGAATATTATTGTGTCTTTATTTAGGGTTTTTGAATATATACTCAGCTCTTGTGTCTAGCCTGTGGCACCATTAAATCAATAAGAAAATAAGTGTTTGGGTAGCTATTGATACTTTAGCTTTGAAGTTGACATAGTTGTTATGTGTTAAATAATCAATCAATAACTGTACAAGAGAAAGGGACAGATTGAAAACCTCAACTATACCGGGGTATGTCATGTGACCTGTCTATCTTTAACTTCTTTAAGCTTACACTCACAAATTAAACTCTAATGAGAACATGAAATCTGGCAGAGTCCAGGTTTTCAGATTTGAATCTGCTCTGTTGAACTCAACTGAAGGGGAATTAGCCTCTGTGATAGCCTGGCCCAGCACAAAGCTGATGTATTAAAGTTCCAGGAAAAGAAATCAATGCCCTAACTAATCACAGTAGATATGACATCAGTCATATAACTAATTGATGAATGTGATTTTGTACTTTCCACTTTCTTTATTTGTTGGTTGATGTTTTCTCAAGAAAAACAAAGTTCGATATTTGTTGTTATAATGAATGGGATTTTATGTGTTTCAGGTTATTATTGCCACAAATATTGCAGAAACAAGCATAACTATAGATGATATTGTGTATGTGGTAGACTGTGGAAAGCATAAGGAGAATCGTTATAATCCAAATAAGGTTGGTGCTCATTTGCTTGAACTTGTATTTCAATTAGAATATGGTGGCTGATTTTGGACTGATTGTTATGGCAGCATGATCATTTCATGTAAAAAGGTGAAAAATGAAGAACATTTACCAATCAACTTGCAAAAAAAGATTTTATATGACTTTGAAATGCTCATTCTATTACTTGAGACTACAGCACCTTCTTGTGGCTACATTGATCATTCTGCTCCTATTTGATCATAGTGATTGAAAATTCTTTCTTCAATCTATTAACATCAACCAATGTGTTATAATTGGTACATATAGAAACTATCAAGCATGGTGGAAGATTGGATATCTCAAGCAAATGCTAGGCAACGGCGAGGAAGAGCTGGTCGTGTGAAGCCTGGAAATTGCTTTTGTTTGTATACGAGGCACAGATATGAAAAACTAATGCGGTCATATCAGGTGCTCTGTGCTTTCTCAACCAGTAATGATAATTAGAGAAATGACGAGGTTATAAGAGTCGCATGCCTCATGTTGGTTTGACTGTACTTAATTTTTGATGCTGAAAATGTCTTGATCTGTATAGATCCCTGAGATGCTGAGAATGCCACTGACAGAGTTATGTCTGCAAGTAAAATTGCTTTCTCTCGGTTCCATAAAGCAATTTTTGTCCATGGCAAGTTCTTTTATTGGATTATGATCTTTTTCTGATTTTCTAATCCTAGCGTGCACTTGCTCATAATATCTATGTTTGAGTTTTTTAGGCTCTGGAACCTCCGAAGGAAGAAGCAATTGCATCAGCAGTTTCCTTGCTCTATGAGGTGGGCTTTTAGTTTTTTTGCTAGAGTGAGCCTGCTAGGATTTCTTGTTCTACTTGGGTATTGCATTAGAAGTTAATGGCGTTAACTGGCTATATGTGCAAAGGCATCTGACAATATGGTTAACTTCCTCAAGCTAGAAACGCGCAAAACTAATTATGGTTAATGACTTAATGTATTTGGAGCAACAGATGTTGTATCTCACAATGATAATGACTTCTTAGTTTAGATTTTATTTGTATACTGCATTTCATTTAGGTTTCTTACATTGGAGTAGAATTTCATGTACTCTTCTTAAAGATGATAACCATTGATGTTTTAATAGCTTTGTCAGATTCAAACTATTTGAAAAAGAGAGTAATTTTTTATTTTAATTGTTGACAGTTGTGTAGTCCAAAGTAATTCATGTAATCAGAATACTCACTTGTTGTCCAAATATCTTTTCATGGAATGTTTTCTATAGGTTGGTGCCGTTGAAGGGGATGAACAGTTGACCCCTCTCGGTCATCATCTCGCTAGACTCCCAGTTGATGTATTGATTGGAAAGGTAAGCTCCACATATCAATGACACTTTTGTAGTGCTTGTGGAATTTTAAAGATTTTTTTGTGTCAGATTTTCTTACAGGCAATTGTGATAAATAACCATTTTGCTTCGACAAAAAATAAATTGTAGCCACAAGTTTAAAAACATGTGAATAGTATTATCCACTTTCATGTAGCAATTACATATGAAGTCATCTTCACTGTTATTTTGAGGTAAAATTGTACTTAAGGGGCTATTGATTACGATTGGCTTCAGATGTACTGAGCAGATATTTTCTGATCACATCGTTTGTCAATGCTAATTTTTTTCTTAACTTGCAGATGATTTTATATGGTGGAATATTTGGATGTTTGTCACCTATCCTCACTATTTCAGCATTTTTGAGCTATAAGTCACCATTTGTGTATCCAAAAGATGAGGTTTAGAACAAAGCAATATATTTTCTCTTTAATTTTATTGAATTGACAATATCACATATATATATCACACACTTTGCAGAGGGAAAATGTTGAACGTGCAAAGTTGGCTTTGTTGGCTGATCAGAGTGGTGGTGGAGTTGATGCATTCGTCAGGCAATCTGATCATCTCTTAATGATGGTTGCTTATAAAAAATGGGATAAAATTCTTAGTGTGGTGAGCCTATCTAGAACTCAATGTTGAGCTTTTTACATGTTTATCCTCTTGTTGTTTTCTATTCTATGAGCCAAATTTTTTAGAAAATACTGGAGATGTAAAGCAATAATTACATTGTCTGACCTCCTCTAGGAACTGCAGCAATTAGTGCGTAGCAGAAAGTGACTATGTAGGCCTAAGATGCCTAGCGAAAACCTACATTATCCACAGATAGTTTTAGCGCTAAAAATATCTGTTTTTGGTGTTTGTTTTTTACTAGGATAAAACAAACTTTTACCCTATCATTAGGATTTCATGGTTGTAAAATCTTAAGATGAGCCAGTATCTCTGGGAAGATGCAATTTTTGGACAGTTAAAGGTGGATGTCATTTCTTTAGAAGGATGATAAAGACATTTGTGAATTACATGTTTGGCTTATTCAATGAGCAACATGGAAAGGTGAAACACAAGCAAAAGAGGAAAGGAGGCTATATATAGTTTTGGTGCATGTGCATATTTTGTGTATGCATATTATTTGGACGATCATCAAAGAAACATACCTTGATTCTGTATTACTAACTCAATTAGTCTGACAGCATTTGTTGTGTGTAAAAGTTGTTTGAATGGTTTGAAAACAGAAAAAGAAACAAAATACTTTGACACCACCAACCTAGCAGTGATAAACTTCTTTTGTTAATTCAAAGCGTGTTGATTTAAAAAGTGATCCTATGCAATTCTATTATGGAGGAATTTAAAAGCAATAATTTATTTCGTAGTTGATTACGATCAATTATAATTATTAGTCAACATTCTTAGAATTTAAGTAGTATATCTAACCACAACATTTCTTAACTGTTATATTCCATCCTCTTGTTTAAATTAAATTTGTACCCTTTAGCATAAATTAATCATTTGTTGAGCATGTCATAGTACAATAGGCACTGATATGGAATCTAAAATAGAGAATTTATGGACGTTTATTTGGAATCTGGATTAATTCCAACTTTATCACCCAAAGTATTACAGGATGGGCTATGCCACCATTTATTTAACAGGCATGATCTGCAAAATACTCATGTGACCTTTACGGAGGGTATACATGGTTATTAAAATATAGTGTGTATCTATATCATTTAGTTGACTACTGGATATGAATTATATTATCTTTCACAGTAATAAGTTCTCTGTTTTTGTAGCATGGAGTTAAAGCAGCCCAGAAATTTTGTGCTACCCATTTCATAAGTAGCTCTGTCATGTACATGATAAGGTATACAGTGTATCTATTCTGTGCCCATTGATTTCATCATAGAAGGATGTAGTTTACTGGAAATTTCATGGAAATATTAACAGGGAGCATCACATTCAAGTTTTGCTGATTAACAAGAAGCATCACATTCAAGTTTTGCTGATTTTAAGTGGCACTTGAGATGAACCTTTTTTCTCTTTATAGAGGGCAGTAAATTAAGATTATACAGTGTATAATAATTATTAGTGCTATCTTTGTAGGGACATGAGAATTCAATTTGGTAATTTGCTTCATGACATTGGGCTTATAAATATGCCACAGGTATGCCTACTTTTTTAACACAATCTTTATGAGTTAGAGCTACCAGTTTCTGATATTATTGTGGATGTTTCTCCCTCCCGTATTAGATATATAGGATTTCTTCCTGATTGTTGTTTCCAAGTGATTTATGTTATACACCATCCGCCCCACAAGAATATGCACTCTTTCCTTTTTAGTCCGTCCTACAAGAATATGCAATTTCCAATTTTGGAAACTCTTTTCGCTCTAATAAAGTGGGACCCATTCTCCACTAACAATACTTTAATTACTTTTTCTCTCTACCTCTCTCTTACTTTACCAATTTTACATTAAAACTCGTACCGAAACCAAAATGCATATTCTTTGGGGACGGAGGGAGTATAAGTTTTACTCCCTCTGTACCATTTATATTGGCCTATTTTATTTGGGGATGGGTGGGTTCTTAGGAATATTGCTTTATGGTGTAAAGGTGAGTGGGTGTTTGAGTAATAAAGGTGTTTCAATAGGAAATAGGCTGGGAGGCTTGAAAAGGAAAACAAGTCAATATATATGGGATGGATGGAGTATTAAATCGACAGAATAGCTTCCAAGAACAAAGTATCTGAAATAAAATTACATCCTATTTCAAAGATAATTTTCTTGTATATTAATGTTAGAAAGAGAGTGACACCCAAAGTTTTCTGTTGAGATGTGCTAGACAAGGTATTTTCAAGAAGTAAAAAACAAGTGGTTATATTGTTTCTTTGTATCCCCTCTTGTCACTTCATACATAATGGTAATAAAATGAGAACACACACCACGCTGATTGTGGTTGAGTTTCAGTAATTTTCTCCTAGAAGCTAACCATGCTTGTTGAATGAGTATTACTATTATTTTTCTAGCTACATATAAAAGGTTTTGTTAAGAGCTGACCTTAATTCTTTCTATGGGTGAGCTGGCAGCTGTAGGAGCAAAATATTAGTAGTCAACTTCTCTATCTATATTTCAACATAATATACATTTAGTTAGCTCCTTTTTTTTTGAGTTTTGGAAAGATTGTATTCTCATGCCCAATAAGAATATTACATATATGTGTGTAAAACCTGATGCATTTCAACTTAACATTTTTCTATCAAATTAACATTTTTCTAAGGCAGAAGTTTCTGAAACAGGTTGGCTGGAAAAAGAAAGAAAAGCTTGAGAACTGGCTTTCAGATTTGTCTCAACCCTTTAATCAGTACTCAGATCAACTGACACTAGTACGGGTAAGACCATGTCATCCTCATCAATCTTAGCATATCATGTGCAAAATAATGTATACATGCAGCTGGCTCTCCTATTCTTAGAATATTGACTGTTGTGTGTTATGTCTATCTAGTTCTTGTATTGTTATCTTACTTGTTTTTTATGAAGTTCCGAAACCCATTGTTTACTTAAGACTTTACTGGCCAAATATTCCTGTCCCAATAAATCAATATTGACAATTTCCTATTTGATAAATACAAAACACTCTCAAATTTATCACAATGACGATTTTCAGTGCACAGAAATTTAGTTCGCAATTCGACTCACTGTAGCTATCCTTGCTGGCCTAAACGACATATAAATGACATTGTTTGGTGTAGCTAATCCGGATGATAAATATGGGAAGCTTACATGACCGAAACCTAATCCAATGATAAAGATGATATGCATCAGCCATGCATAGTGACAAAAGATGATTGATTAAATCGATTTGATTAGTTGCGACTAATTTTGCTTGGACATAAACCTGAAAATTGTTCTCATTTCAATTACTACGACTAATTTTGCTTGGACAGTAACTTTTGTCAGTTTTTTGGTAGTTTGGCATTAACACGTATACCTACTGAAATTCAATCACATCCCTTGCTACTGACACTATTTTCCTTGTTCATCATTTTGAGTTGTTAGGAAGCATCTATCACGATCTGTAGGTCTGCATTCTTATGTTCGAGTGAGGACTGTTTATTAATGTGTTTTCCTATAGTTAGTTATCCTCCATGTACACGTGCAGGCAGTACTATGTGCAGGCCTTTATCCGAATGTTGCTATGATTGAAGTAGGAAACACTGGTAATCGATCCATGTGGTTTGATGGAAAAAGAGAAGTTCGTATACATCCTTCTTCTATTAACAGTAGCCAAAAAAATTTTCAGTATCCCTTTCTGGTCTTTCTTGAAAAGGTAAGAGCACTTCCTCGTAAATTGTCTTATGTTATTAGACCTACTATCAAGGATATGATTATTGAGTGCAGCATAACCAACCTGGGGAATAGGATAAATTCTATCATTTGAGTCCATGATATATTGATATGGATCATGGTTTTCACAAGATGAACTTTGTCAAAAGAATTGGTGTTGCAAGATGCTTTGCCCCCTTTATTGTGAACTTTTGATTCACAAAATCAACATGGTGATTCAAGACTGAAATAAGGTCTGCGATTATAAGAAAAATATAAAATGTGGAAGAGGAATCTTATAAGAAAGACTAAAGGTCCTTTTTGGTCCTTTACATATGGAGATTTTTTGATTTTGGTCCATAACATTATCTTTTGAATTATTCGGTCCCTCACAAATAAAAATGGGTCACATTTAGTCCGAATTGGACGGAAATGGTTAACTTTAACAGTCAACGAAAATTAATCGAATTTTGACGGATTAAGTTAATAATTAAGTTAAGAATTAAGCTAATATTAAGTTAAAAATTACACTACCGAGCTGGTCCTCTCCCCTCCTCCGCCGAAGTCGGTCTCCTCTCCTCCGCTACCATCTCAAAATCCCAAAATCCCATCAAAATCCTAACCGCAGCTTTATCATAGCCGCAGGAATCGCTACTCCGAGGTGCAACTCGCGCTGATTCGTGCCATGGAAAGTGGAAACCGACGATTCCGGTGCGATCTCGCCGCCTCTGTGGAGGAACAGGAGCCCTAGTCCGTCGCTCCCCCTTCTCTCGCCGGATTCGCGAGCTCAGGCGATCGCGAGAGGGCGGTCGGAGCTCATGGAGATGGTGAGGCACATGCCGGAATCGTCGTACGAGCTCTCGCTCAAGGATATAGTCGAGCATCATCACAGAGCGGAGAATCAAATCGAAGGCGGTTCGGATCGAGGAGGAGCGGCGACGGGATTGAAGAAGGAAGAGAGCAGAAAAATTGAGCGGCGATTGAGCTTCGAGGATAACTGTTGTATAAGGGGTTCTTTTTGAATATGGCGTTTCCGTTTGCGTTTGTCTAAGAGAAGGAAGAAAACTACTGTTGGTGGTGGTGGTGGTGGTGGGAGTGGGAGAGTTTCGCCGAAGCGGGAGGGGTGGAAGGGCGGTGGTGAGAGGGATTGGTGGAAGAAGAAATTTACGGGATCGAGCAGCAGAACTAGTAATACCAGCGGCGGCGGCAGCACCGGCTCTTGCGGTGGAGGAGAGGGGCGGTGGAAGAGAGGGGACCGGCTCCGGCGGCAGAGGAGAGGGGACTAGTTCCGGCAGGAAGTGTAATTTTTAACTTATTCTTAACTTAATTATTAACTTAATTCGGTCAAAATTCGATTAATTTTCGTTGACTGTTAAAGTTAACTATTTCCGTCCAATTCGGACCAAATGTGAGCCGTTTTTATTTGTGAGGGACCAAATAATTCAAAAGATAATGTGATGGACCAAAATCAAAAACTCTTCATATGTTAAGGACCAAAAAGGACCTTTACTCTATAAGAAATTACGAGTAAACTTTACATGCTGAATTTTCATTACCTAGTCGTTGACAATATCAGTTGATGATGCCCTTAAAAGGAAGGCATCCTGAAGCCTGTCGTTTTCTGTACTTCCGGATTACTTATTTGTGTCAATATATGAGTAGATAATAGATACTAAGTACAAATGGCCAAGGAACTTTCTATTGCACATATGAAGAAGCTTTTCAACCTTTCATTAATTTGAGCAGTGTCGTCATGTTAGTTGGAAGTTGTTAATTAGAATTTAGACCAACACACAATATATACTACTTTGGCTGGTTTACATAGCCATTACTTACCTCTTTGCATGTTCTTTCAACTCTGTCATACTTTTGACATCTTTATCTCGAACTCTTGTTTGTACAATTGCAGGTTGAGACAACTAAAGTGTTCCTTCGAGATACAACTATTGTTTCACCCTACTCTATTTTGTTGTTTGGTGGATCAATAAATGTTCAACATCAAGTATGTCTCAGACCTTAACAAATTTATAATTTGTGCATAATCTATTGCCTTGCCCTCCATAAGAAGAGTGGGATCGTCTAATCTTATAACGGTTCTTTCCTTTGAATTTCAGACTGGATTAATCACTGTTGATAATTGGCTGCAAATGTCAGCACCAGCACAAACTGCTGTCCTTTTTAAGGAACTTCGAAGTACACTTCATTCCATTCTAAAGGAGCTGATTAACAAGCCACAGGTATGATATCAACATGGATGTGTGAGAAAGAAATAAAAACTAAAGAGTATATTAGTAGTACTTCAGGGCTACTTAAAAGGGTTTTGAGAGTCACCAGGTCACACAGATAACTTTTCTAGCTACTGCTTGAAACTGTGTCTGGAGGGAAAATAAAACAGGTTACCATTATATAATTAGTCTTTATTCTCAAGTACAGTACAAGTTTTCTTTTAACAGCAGAAAGGTAAGAAATATAAGGAAGGCTCTGTAGATTCCAAGATCTGTGGATGGATGCTTTAATGTAAAGTTTTATTTGACCTCGTAAAAAAGAAAACTCCCTAGACAGGTTGTTTGAAAACCCATTTCCATCTTCGACCTCCTTTCTATTAAGACATAAGTATCGACGCAGTTTGACTTCATCAGTATGTCACTGAATTTCAATTATATGCATGAGTGGATTTGTGGATTAATTGACTTCAACAAACCATGATGAAAGCAATCAAGTACTCATTTTGCTGACTATGATTTGAATGATCTGTTATGGCTTTGCAGAGCTCTGGAATAGCCAATAATCAACTCATGCGATCTATAATTCACTTGTTCCTTGAAGAAGATAAAGTGACTGAGTAATCACGTCTGAAAATTTGGGATTGTTATAGGTACATTCTTCTCTATTCTTTTTATGATTTGCTCATATATATTTAAGAGCATAATCTGATATATATTTACTCGCTTTTGAAGGTTTTACTGAATGTTCGCGAGGGTCAGTCTCATCTGCCCAATGTTAGGCTGTTGAAAATTTGCATCAGACGCGTTGATGATGGAAACTTTCCAACATTCAGGATGTGGGAGTTTTTGAATTGCCTCCTGTAATATTATTCTATTGGAATTTTTCGCACTATGGATGTAAATCTAATCAAATTGAAGTATCAAAACTCAAATTTTTATTGTATTAACTAATGAGGAACCATGAAGTACCTATATTTTTATTGTATTATCAATCGTACATTCCACCCTCTGAACTTACTACCAATTTTTCAGTTTAGCCATGATCTGCTGTATTGCGGATTTCTAGCGATATGCAATTGATTTGTATTCTTTATAAGGTTTGTTGTTTAAATATGCTGTTTTATTTCGAGCAATAACTTTGAAGAAGGTTAGTTAGCTCGCATTAGAGGAAGGCTCTTGTGGTGAATATCTGACCGCTGAAAATGAAAATCTAGATAGTGATAAAGAAAATTAGCTTGCATATGATATTTGATAGATCTTGTGGTGATAAAATTAGGGGTAAAAAGTGATAAAGGTATAGTAGTGATCTGGAAATTACAACTTGCAAAAGACTCAGTTTCTTTGTCCTACTCTATATTATCCTATGCAGATGCACAATCACACAACTCACACCATATGATCTGCTTTTCAGAAAAAGCTCGACTCAGATGATTAAGTAGGAGTATTGTTTTGATAGAATGTCTCACTGTATATGAGAGATTATTTGGCTTGAACAAACATGATTATGATTTATGAACATCAACATGAAAATTAGGTTCCACACCACAAGAAAATATTAAATTTGATAACTTCCTCACACTGGTACATAAATAGGCATCAAATCACTTTTCAACAAAACATAATAAGATCATCTACTAGTAAGCGTGGATGCAGAAAACGTTTTGAAGGGAGCAAAAATAAAAATAAAAAATCCTTTTACGAAAGGGGCTAAAGGAAAATAAAAATTCAAAAATAGTATATAATAGGAGTATAATATAAAAACATTTAAGTAATTATTTTGGTTGGGGCTACTAGTGCGCGAGAGAATTCCACGTTTAAAACAATAATAATATCACTATTATACATATGCATACTAAAACGATAGATAACCAAGGTACAAATAAATCAAGCATCAAAAGTTGAAAAGTAACACCACCAGACACACTAGCCCATCCCATCCCACCCAAATCCAACTTTTAGAGCATTAGAAACCAAATGAATAAAGCAAGAGAGCAAAAATTTGGCTAAATCAACATTAAAACAAAATAGGTGGTGGATACATGACTATATTAAACCACAGATAGCTAAACAAGTTTCAGTTTAGACAGCTTGTAATATTTGCAGTTTAGCAGAGTTTTTCATTTCTTGCTTATGCATAAGAAATAATGGATTCCTACTCACATTTGTTTATTCCAGTCTCTTATCCACAGAGTCACAAGATTAGCTCATTATGTTGGTGCTGGGCCGGTGAAGGAACCATTCCAAATCCAATTGATGAACCCAACCATCAACACAGAGCATAACACCATCATACAGATCAAGAAAACCGGAGTGAACTTGCTTGAAAAGAGTTTATCAAGCCATTCATCCTCTTCATGAACACCACCATGAACTTCTTCGATTGTGATTCTTATGAGAGCCTCCACGATGCTCTTTGCAGGGCCGATGTCTTTTGATTTCAAGACTTGAATTCTAGCTTCTCTGAGATGTTTTATCACCAGCTCTGCCTCAACTGATCCTCCCATCTTGAGAGTATCCACTTCAGGTTTCTCGGTGCTGACCGTTTCAGTGGTGACATGCTTGCAAGGAGTAGGAGCCACGGAGGAGGATGATAGCGTTGAAGTCAGATCTGAGACATCAACTGATTCTGAGGATTGCGGTTCTGCCGGATGAACTGAAGCCAGAGAGTTCTGGAAAATTGAGACAATGGAACATAGTTATTTAACAGGAAATTAAGCACCTGAGCTTAGCTTATCATGAGCTGCAAAATAGACTGACCTTGTTTATAAAACCAGCAGAAAATCTAACTATTTTACCAGTGAAACATCAAACACTTATTATTGAATTCATCAAACCACTGCAAGCATCCTTCTTGATGTTTCACTAGACACACTTGTTATACACAGCAAGAACATTGAGTTACATGTTCAAAAACCTAGCACAAAATTAAACTTTACCAGTGGAACATCAAACACTTACAATATTAAATATATTAAATTTATCAAACCATTGCAAACATCCTACTGAATGTTTCACTAGACAAACTTGTTCAGCAATAACATCAATGCAGGTTTAAAAACCTCAGAGATTAACAAGTAAATAGTGAGTTACTGCTTCCACAATTCTTGACCGTACTCGCAAAAATATCAAAGCAAACAGAATAAAATCATCACATGTTTAGTGTGCTTTTATGAAGCTTTCCTCCTACTATTGCAAAGGAATTTGTCCACCATGCAGCAGGAATCTAAAATTATTATACCAGTAAATTATCAAGCTTTAATAGAGTATTGGATTCATCAAAAACATTGCTAGCTTACTCCTCAGCTGATTCACTAGACGTATTTGATATATGCATATAAAAAACTTGTATACTTTGCAGCAAAAACATCAATGCAGCTCTGAAAACTTCTGAGATTAACAATTAAATGGTAAGTTACTGCTTCCAAAAATTCTCAGTGACACAGCGAAAATCTCACAGCAAAGAGATAACAAATCATAATATTTTCACTGTGCGTTTATGAAATTTACCTGCTACAACTGCAACTCAATTTGTCTAACATCCAGCAGAAGTCTTAAATCATCATCGAACACTGACTAGTTGTACTGAATTCACTAAATTAACTACACGAACTTGTTTTATACGCAACAACATGAACACAGGTAACAGAATTCTCAAAAATTAAAAAACAAATCTCAAAGCAAATAGTTAACACATTTACAGGTTTGCTGCGCATTTATGAACAATTTCCGGCGGCAAACAGATGAATTGAATTTAACCTAGAGAGAAAACACGGAAAACCTAAGAAATCTCCATGTTTTAAACATACGAAATCAATCACAAACAAGGTGCAATTTCAATCCGAAAAAAATTGAACAAAAATTACCTCAGCAGATTCAGCAAGGGGACTATCATTTGAAGCCTCGGAAAACTCCTTCGGCGACTCCAAAGCAGCAGAATTTAAGCTATTTTTCGCAGTCTAACAGCAAATGTAAAGCTTAATTAGAAAGCTTGATTATGATCGCACGGAGCTCTTAACGTTTCTCGTATCTATATCTTACCTTACGTAGATTATTGAGAGCCGAAACTGTTCTCAGGCGTCGATTTGCAGAATGTTGATCTCTCTGCGGTGTTTGAAGCTGAAGATCTCTCATATTTACTGTTTATTTGAGCGGGAATATTTAGAAATTGCCATTTATATACCGATTTCCAGGTTTGTCTTCTTTGCCCTTTCCTGCAGTTTCCTACATTTTCAACTAGAGTCGGGCTGCATAAGTTTTTCTCTACGTTTAACCCGAAATTAATGATCTAACATATTTTATTACATGGATAAGAGAAAAAATTGTGGGATAAGTCTATCGCGTGAGAGATCCGCTATGATTACTTATTTAAGAAAAATAACCTATGTGCCAAATTATTCTGTTTGATGATGATCTGTTGTGGCTTGAATCTTATGACGAGGGATTGATGGGATATTTTGGCACGGAAAAAAATAGATACATAGTCCTAGACCATTTCATCATTTAAATATTTCATGATTAAATATGTACTTGTCTGGTCTCATCATAAGCAAGATGCTTCTTTTTTTGCACTTATTTTTCTTAAAATGATAAATTAGTTAAAATAAGATAATGTAAAGTAAGTTTAAAAATAATGCAGAGAATATTTTTCACATATTAATCTCTTACTTTACACTCACTCCACTTTAGCTAAAGTAACAGTCAATTTTGGTCTTAAACATATGACCAAAATACGAATTTGATCTAAAACATTCACTTTTTGGGAAATAGGTCCATAACAAATGAAATCCTTGTCGAAATGGTCCATTTAACGGTATGCAACTGTGCATTTGGCATTGACCGTTAGTTTTTTGATTGAAACGTCAAAAAAAGAACTACTTCGGCGTCATTTTCATTTGTTATGGACCTATTTTTTAAAAAGTGCATTGGACCAAATTCGTATTTTGGTCATATGTTTAGGACGTAAATAGACCTTTACTTCTTCATTTTTTTCAAAATGAGGCAAAAATAAAGTGCATCACTTATGGTGGGACGGAGGGAGTATCCTATTAAAATTATGAGATTGAATCTTATAACTTAAGTCTAACTTAATAACCATGTGATAATGACTTATAGCCTAAGGACTTATAGCCAAGCTATCCCTTCCAACTAAAATATATATCTCACAACTTAATTTTATCCGATATGATAATTAGTCCTACATAAATTGTTTGTTTGGGTTGGGTTTATCTATGCCTACAGTTCGATTACCTTTATCCTATCTCTCCAGTTGTTTCGATGCTAGAGCATTGTTTGGGTTGGGTTTATCTATGCCTACAGTTCGATTACCTTTATCCTATCTCTCCAATTGTTTCGATGCTAGAGCATACTTCGTCACTGAGCTTTATACCTGAATTTTAGTTAGCAAAATCTCATTTCTTTTCCTTTGTAGTTAGCACGATATTCATCATTAAAGGATTATCATATCGAGCATTCTCTGCTTTTGACATTTTCTCCAAATGTAAATTTAATTTTATGAATTAGGGTGGGATCAAGAATAACATGTGAAACGTGTTTATAGTTGTCAACCCCCTTTGGAAATGACTACAAAAACATCATCTATAGACCATTTACATGGTGTTGACTTATTTGCAGGGTTAATTACTGCTTGCTCCTCCGTTGCAAGTCGATATCCGATTATAATTTCTTGTCGCTGACGACCCCTTATCATGATTTCGTAGAAACATAGTTCTTCCTGGTCGTAGAGATAGAATTCTGCAGGCTTTATGCACATCTCATTTCCCTGCATATTTTAGATAGAGTTTAAGGATTGCTATAAAAAAAAACTACCCCTAAAATTGTAGGTGCTTTACAGTAGATTTGGAATCTCAACTTAATGTAAATCAAATCAAATAAAGAAATTCTGTTATTGTAGGTTCTAGAAGAGGCACAGGGTAATGCTAATGAGGCAAACTGTGATGCATTCAGATGCAAGGTGCATCCGTCCTAATCATATCCTAACTGTGATTAGCAAACTGTAATTGGTAGAACCCTACTTGAATTTAGTTAGAGTGGATGCACCGTGCATCCAGATGTACCCACAAGTTTTTGTTTTATTATAATGCCAATTATGTAATGGTGTAAGATAGTTTCGAGCATTAGATATCCCATATCATGATGATCTAGCAATGGGGGAAAAAAGGTAAGAGAAGAACTGAGGTCCTGATTTCTCTTTAAGGCAAAGACAAGGAACAAGAAATGTCAGAGTGATGTTGAAGAGTACCTCTTCTGCAAATAGTTCTTCTAGCACACGATTGATTTGTTTGTCTTCTGCGACCATGGCCAGTGCCATGCTCACCAGCTCATTTGATAGTACATAATCACTGATCCTCGTTACAGATACAAGATTTCTAGTTCTAGAATCCAATATCTCGCTTATAATTATCGACTTATTTGAAGCTTGCTGCATTTCCCGAATCCACAAACTCTGAGAAAATCCAGAGTGGCTCAAAGGAGATGATGACTTGTTGTCTTTGTTAGGTAATCGCTTCGACTGCAGCATCACAAATACAATATTCATCATCTATAGAATTTGAAAAGTCTACATTAACTACTGTCACATGCTAAGTGGAAATAGACTTGGACAGAACAGGGGCAAGCTAGAGGAGCAATATCAGATCACAATCATGTTATTCTGATCCTCGAGATAACAAAAATTGTGGCTAAAGAGAACATCTTAAAAAAGACAGGAGTGTAAAAAAGCAAAAGGTAAAAAGGGTAGTGCAGGCAAGGTGGGGCAGCTGTAAGAGAATAAGGCTAAAAATATGCCAATGACACAAGAATCATATGAAACCTAAATTGTGTTGCACTCAGATCTATGAATGCTCAGGTGGAAGCAAGATAGGAATTACCTGTATATCTCTGATGAGGAGAAGAGTAGCCAAAGACCGTGAATCAGAATGAACAATAGAGTCTTCCAATGATTCATCTGCAAGAATTAAAATCTGTTCTCTTAGAGTTAGTAAAGGCCTTCACATTGGAACCTAGAACGATAGTGGGCAGTTGCTCATGACTTGAGCATTAAAATCTGGAATCATTTACTAAGCATGGTGAGCATGTGGTGTTGAGGCATGGATATAAGAGGATCAGAATCATACTTACAGAATCAAATGTCTCTAGTGGCAAATTCTCCAGATGACGTCGTATAACAGCATTTCCTTCGCGGTGAACTAGTTTTAAGTTTACCAATCCAGAAATATCCAGCCCACCCTCTGTCAACTTTTTCTCTCTGTCCTTTTCCGGGACCTCGTTGAACATCCATAATTCTGATCCCTGAGATAATAGTGCCTCTAGAACCTACAAATAGGAGTGCGAGACAAATTTTACAGAAACAGAATAATTAAAGAAGTAAAGAATCCTTAACTACCACATGCTGCAATTTTTATAAGCTTTATAAATATTCTAAACTACTACGTATAAGCACTAAGTTGAATAAAAGTAAAATCGTGCACAGGTCTGAATTTGGCCTTCATTTCCGTGTAGTTAATTGTGTCTGAATGAGAAAAAGATTATCTAATTAGGAGACTTTTTTACTGGGCTAATTTTATTCTCAATGAAGTCAAGGGATCAATTCCTCGTTACCGGTATTATCCTAATGAGTTGAAGGAAATGATTCTTCAATTGCTTACTAAAACATTCTTCTACCCATGAAAGAGTGCACATCATGAGTAAAGTAATCCTTTCTAGCAGCAACCATTGCTTTGTAAACATATTTAATTTTAAGCCACTTGTACAAAAAAGATGTAGGAAGTAAGAAGAAATACCATAATCATATCATCAATGTCACGTCGCCAACCACAGAACAGAATCTTCTCTGGAAACTTTGGAGGATTGGTCATTCTAGGAGATACACCTCTCCGGATCTGCAGATGATACAGTTCATATATCAGATCTGCCAACATTGAAGAGGCAAACAGGCCTGATAGCAATTCAGAGAAGCCTGGAACACATCATATGGTCAGAGGAGGTAGGATGACCTGTGGTATGGGACCTGGAGCATATGTATCATCATCCTCAGCTATGACAAGGATTTCGTCACCTTCTCGAAGAACATATCTATCATCTGGATTTATTTTAATTTTTCCACCATCTGCATGAACCTTTACTCCACAAGGAATTGCATCAGGGAAAGAGATCATAACATCTTCATAACAACAGCCATCTAGTTCAGGCCATCTCTTTATATAGAATTCTGCATTTTCAAACCCTAAAATGTCTTCCCATATCTGTGAAATGTGGACAAAATTCAGTTACACCCAACAAAAACGAAAAAGGACAGAAACGGCTGTTGACATTGTCACCATGCCTAAACAAGAAATGTCAGCATTTCAAGTTATTGTCCATGAAAGAAGAGAGTAAAAGTTTGAATAAAGAAATCCCTCATTTAATTTTTAACATGAACCAAACACAAGTTACCGGATCTGACCTGTGCAAGGCCAGGCTGAAGAGCACACTGTATCATCAGTCTTCCAATGACGTCATGTGCAACAACTGTTTCTATGAGTTCACCTCCAACTAGCTTCACCAAGGGCTCATTGTCGAGATCACTCATTTCTACAACAACATGTCCCCTTAAGCCCTCCTTCACTCCAGTCAAACTAAGCACAACCCGCAGAGCCCGTGCATCGCTCTGTTCAAATAATAAGCATTAAATCGTTTGCAAAACATGGTCAGCATTCTCGTCAGCATTGAATCACTGTAGTGAGGGGTGTCCGGAACTAAAACTAATAACCTGGTCAGCATTCTCGTCAGATGCCAATACAATTATTGCACGTGCTTTGGAGACAGATACCTGCAAGAGTAGAACATGAAGAATCACTATAAAACTTAATCAAGAGGAACGGGATCATGAATAGAATTCGACCCTGAGAAAAACTATAAATCCTTGAGATATACACTAAGGTGAAAAAAAGAAGGATTAGGAACAAACAAGCAAGAGTAGATTAATGCTGGCATTGGCCCAGGAACTGGTAGCGCTAAATACCTTTTTTAAGTCAGCTAGTATAAGCGGACTACCACTTCTACAGATAATTGATGTTCCCATCAAGTCAAACTCAAGCTTTGCTATATCCATCTCCATTTCTTCCTTGTCCCTTTCTGCTAGTACAACAATAACACCACCGCCAATGCTTTTGTTTGCAATTGCCAACTGCTTTAAAAGTGAACCCTGCAGCGAAGGCTCGTTTATTAACCTTCACAAAAGGATCTCAAGGTGAAGCATTATATATAGTAATAGCATAGCCAGGAGTAAAGTGACAAGCTATTACGAACCATAAAAATATCAAACCAGGAGGCCTAGTTTCAGAAATCCAACATCACGAACTAGATTGTGGTTGATATAATATGAAACAAATCCACATATGTGAAGATAATATATATGTAAAGGAATTTGAGCAGGTATGCATTGCAGAAGCGACATGATTTAATTGATGGCTAAACTAGTCTATAATTGCAAGATTTTCGTGATGAGTTGCAAACAAAAGTGTGCTACAATGAAAGGTCACAATTTAGAGTACAGATTAATAGGTCAACCATAGGTATAACTTGAAAGCATTACCAACTTGTCACTCCATCCGAGAATGAGAATATGGTTACTTTCAATAACCTCACTCTTTCCCTTGCGCAAAGAATCCACCTTCTCCGAAATAGCATCAGAAACAAGCCCCAGCATCATGGCAAATATAAGCATGCCTCCAGCACTAATAGAAACTGAAACAATCCTGGATCCAGTACCAACCCTATCAGCATGATTTCCTGAATCTGCCACAAATGTCCAAGAAAGCCAAAGAGCTTCAGTAAAGCTGCTGTCACTTACAGCATATAATGCCAAGCCTCCAAATCCAATGAGAAACAGAGTCGCAATGAGTAGTGCAAGAAGCTTTGCATAAGGATAAACTGAAAAACACACATCAACCATATAGGCAATCCTTTTTTTCAGAGGAACCTCCTCTTTGCAATCCTTTGTCCACTTTGAGAGACTTCTGATTCGTGGCAGATAATCAAGATATTCATATAATACAAATGGTGTGATGAGGGTAACAATAACTGTGTACAGAGCTATAGCTCTAGGGTCACTGTTCCCTAAAGACAAAAATGAACTTCCATTTTCTAAGTCTGAAACTTCCATGTGTTTTCTGTGACCAGGATATTTATTACTACAAAACATTTGAAGGTTGGTGTACTCTTCCTGCAATAATATAAACATATGTCATAAGACATTAAACTCACATATTTGCAGGGTAAATTTAATGTAAGATTTCATTTAGTTTCATGTACTGAGATTTGATTAATACGAAGAACAGGGGACATAACTTTGGTGTCTGTTCAGAAAGAAGACAGCTTACATGAAGTTAACATACTTAGTTTTATAGTTTTACATATTTAGAAGTATATGCAGGGATTTTACTTGATATTTATAACATACCTCCAGCCTTGAGACTTCATTACGCAAGAAAACAGCATACGTAGCAGATGTAAAACAAAAAAACTTGAGCTGCGAATGAAATCATGAACATATCATTAGTTTAAACTCTAAACCCATATTCATCCGAATAGTTAATATAAATATGTCAAGATTTTGCAATACCAAACTGAATTGAAGTTCCTTTCTGTTCAAGGACGCCATTGGTGGGCTTCAAATCATTGGTTTAAACCCATATTCATCCAATCTAGTTATAGCACTTAGAGCAGTTTACTTAATTTTAACGGATGGCTCGACTAACAGACTGTTAACAGCCATTTCTGCATATTGTTTATGTGGGTCCCGCAATTGAGTTCCATCCGAGCTCATTATAAATAGTGGAAAGAGATGCATTAATGATGGCGCCTGATCCCAACCATCAACAAAGTTCTTGTTGAGGAAATGGAAAGAAGAGAATGGAAGAAAAGTCCAGTTGTGGGACTCGCGGAAAAGGAAAGATAACGGATGGTAATAATATTCCATCAGCCGATCGAGCAAATTGCCCAAAATAAAACGACGTGGAGTTTTTGAAATTTTCAGAAAAACTCGAGGGTAATGCAATACGAGATCTCACGCAAGAGGCAATAGAGGGATCGGATCGATCTCCTTAAACAGGGAAAGTGTAAATTCTGTGCTATTCGGAAGTTAGTGCAACACAACAAAACCCTAGATGACAAAATTTGAAGTCAAATTTGCAGTTATCTATATATAGAATGTAACTTCAGATTAGTGATTAGCTTTTGGATTCCTTCAATTAAAGCAAGAGATTCTAAAACACCTAAATTAAGCCAAAAATTAAAATTAAACATAAATAAATAATCACGTTGCAACTGACTGCGTTGAGAAAACCGAGATGGAACATGATTTAAAAATGGAGGAAGGAATTAAGCCAGAGAAGGAACTAACCAAATACACCTTCCACGAATTCTTCAACGACGAACTCTTCTGAATCACCGCATCGCGATGGCTGGACACAGATGCGACCGGCGGAGCAGAAACCAAGCCCAAGGAGGATTGAAACGACAGCGCCTTCAAATCCTTATCGGCTCGGAGCTTCGACTTATTCGGCGGCGAAGTCAAACCCCCTCCGCCAAAACTAGACGGCATAGAGGCGCTGCGCGCCGACAATTGAGGAGGCTGCTGCTGAGATTTGGAGAAGGAAGAGGAAGAAGAAGATTTGACGGAGACGTTCCTGCGAGTGGAGTAGCCTCCGAGATTGGAAGGGAAGACGTAATCCCGATCTGAGAAATTGAAGCTGAAGGCATCGCTGTTGGAGGCGGAGGAAGACGTGGTGGCGGAGGTGGTAGTGTCGGTGAAGGAGACGGTGGAGGAAGTGGTTGAAGGAGTTGGGGAGAGGCGGCGGAAGAGGGGGCCGGGGAAGTGTGGAGTTTGGGAATCGTCGGAATTGGAGGACGTCGTCTTTGATTTCTTGCTCAGAGGTGGCCTCTCCTCCGGCTTCGCCGGGCTTGATTGGCCGCTGTTCCCCTCCTGCATGTCTTCTTTGAGAGAGAGAGAAAGAGAGAGAAGTTGGAGAAGATGCTTCAACTGTGTGACTGTGTCAATGCGGGAGTGGAGATTCACGGAGCTGGTTAGTTTATTGTTTTTTCAGTTCATTACTGTATGAGATTTGATGCAATTCTTTTTTCTTTTTTTTTTTTATCTAATAAAAACTCAATGAACTAATAATGTACAACTTTAATAATCTCATTCACATGTAAATATAAATACAGTTTATTATTATAACTGTAAGATGACATGTTAAATTAAGATAAGCTTTTTCCACCTATTCTATCTCTGTAAGAAACAAGACGAAAGGGAACAAATCAAATGTTTTAAAAATTAAGATGATTGTAGTACATATATGTTTATAGAAATCATTAGAGCATCCGCAATGGTCGGGCATTTTCGGACCCGGCCCCTTCAAGCCCTACCCCCGAAGATTGTGGGTTTTACGGTACACGGGGAGAAGCATGGGCCCCCGGGATGTTAGGGGGCAAAAGGTATGCATTGGGAGTGAAAAAAAACTCCCTTTATAAAAGGGGCCTATACGCCCGGGCTACAAGTCAAAGAACCCCCCCGATAATCCCGAGGCCGTGGGCCAAAATTCCCGGGGACAGCAGCTTTTTGGGGGTCCCGGGGTTTTAAAAACGACCCAACGCCCCGAACTCGCCCCCCCTCTTCAAGAAGTCCCGGGCCGGCCCAGCCGCCTCTTCCCGGGCCAACGGAAAGGGCATGATATGGGCTACTATTTGGGCGGATGGGATATACCCTCGGGGGCCCGGTCTTTGTGAAGACGTCCGGCCAAACAAGTGATGAAAAGAAGGTCTATTTTGCGCAACGCAAGGGGCCCGGCGCGAAAGGGGCGGGGAGCCGATTTGGTGTGCTCCGGCCTCGAGGGTCTTAGTATATTTGAAAATGATTGGTTGTTCTTAGAAAAATGATTTAGATCTAATAGACATACAATGTTGAGTATGGTGATTAAACAGGAAAGACCATTTTTCACAGAGCATGTCATCTTCATGTTATTGTATTTAATCAAATTGGGAGGCTTTTAAATTTGTTAAGATAGGTGCAATATCAGTTATTCACTTATAAGGTGATTTACTTTGGATGTGCTATAATGACGACAATGAATGGCCACAGACTGAATTTCAAATGGATTTGTGACTCGTGGTTATATGTGACAAGAAGACAAGCAGAAAATAACAAAAAATATATTTTAATTACCTTGCAATCTGTCAAAAATGTAATCATAGCCCACTTTAGTTGCTGTTCTAGTCATAAGGTTAAGTGCGTATCCATTTGCAAATTCCTCAACATCAGATCCAGACGCTCACGCTGACATAAATGATAAAAACATACTATTAATTAGAATATCAGTAGTAAATTAACATAATTTAGATAAACTTAATTACATAATTTAAATCAACAATCCCTAGTTCTTAGTTAACCTGGAATCCAACGTTGAGAAAGGAAATTGACTATTACTAATTGGTAGTATGATTGTATGAATATAATTTGAGAGCTGAGTATGACTACTAATTTATCTAATACTACTGTATTTCATAATTAGAGATAGAATTATTGTAACAGCCCGACATTTCTAGGGTATAATAAATGCGGCGACTGCTACTTAGGCGAACTTAATTACAACAAGAACAGAGACTAGGGTTTCATTTAAAGAGATTTGACTCTAGCATTTAAAGAAGTATCAAGGCAAAAGTCAACACCTAACTCACGAGAATCAAGACTTAATAGATTAGGCTCAAAAGTCAAAGGCTTAGCATAATTCCAACAAAACGCAATAATTCCCCCCATTCCAAAACAAAGAATTAAGTTCACCATAACCAAAAATATAATAAGTTTTCCAAAAATATTCAGCGGAAGCATATCAAGAGAAAGCGGAGCCATGTATGAAGACACGACTACACTTATAGTTTCAAACATCCATTTTATTCGAATCAATCTTCTCAACACCACCGACCGCCCATCGCCGCTCAACCTGCACATAGGGAAAACACATGCAGGGCTGAGTATTTTAAACATACTCAGTGGACTCATGCCAAAACATTTTATAGTTATGCCACCCTTACCATAGTGAACTCGAGGTTTTGCATTTATTTAAAGATAAGCATCGAGTATCACAAAATATATATCATGGACTGGCCAGTCAAATAATACCTCCCATTTTCTCATCAATCATCATTTCATAGTGCGACGAAAGTGTGGCCACACTATTCGCCCACGAGATCGGCCGACTAGCAAGGACGGCTCCCGATCCCACCGTGTACACAGCCTGGTAGGGTTTGCGGCCCATACTCAGACCCGAATTCGTTTAATCATAGTCACTGTAGCCTAATGGAGCGTACTCACAATCTAGGCATCAGGCACACACAATATCCAAAATAATTTATAGGCATGGCATAACAGTTCAATCCACCCTTATTTCTCCAACATCATAAATTTGCACATAGAAGAGAGTTTAGAATAAAGCCCACCTCAATTTCTTTCGAGTTCAACAAAAATGCACTTCTTCTTGATATCCCACCGGGAACGTTCATATTTTTCAAATAAGTCTCAAATCATAGATTAAAATTATGCATGATCTCACGTTTCCCTTTTCCCTTCGATTATTTCCAAAATCAACAATCAGAATCAAAGTACGATTATCATATCGTTTTTATCACACAACAACTCCAGATTTATCATCAATTCGTGTCACGCATGAGTGCTTTTCTACACACAACACACGCACACACACCACACACATGTGCACGCCTACCGAGGCATGCACACACACACACACACTCACATCCATGCATCCAAATTCACCGATTAATTTCCCCTTCACTCGTTCTAAATGCATGTGGACTCAGAAACACCGATTAATCGGTAGAGGAAGAAAAGATTAATAGTAGAAGTATCTTTTCTTGCAAAAACAAACGGTAGAAACAAGTAGAATCTTGATTCTTCAACGAATTCTTGAATTGCAGCTTCAATTCTTCTCCAAAAGATATTAATGGAGAAAGTAGAAGAAAAATTTGAGAGAGTGGGAGAAAGAGAGAGATGTCGAGATTGAGGGAGAGTGGGGAACGGTTTTTGGGGTCTAGGGTTTTGGTCTTCTCTCTTATTTATAGAGTACAAGATATAATATCTTTAATTAAATAAATTAAAGATTTAGGAGAGATTTAGGGGGTTAGGCGTTAAAATAGTTGAGAAATAGGGGGTTTTCGAATTTCAAGCTATTTTAATAGCTTTTGATTTAAATTTGAATATTTCACGGAGTAGAATAAAATATCACGGAGCAAGAATAAAATAAAAATACTCCCCAATTAAAAGGAAAAGTGGCAATTTTTGCCTCTTCTCACAAGGAATAAAATCAAATCCTAATTTAATTAGGATATGGCAAGATCTTCTTAGATTTGGCAAGATATGCTAGGATATTTGTATTTAATTATGGAAGAGAATCAATAAGGGATCAAATAATATAATAAAAATTATCCCTTCTTCCATAATAAGGGAATTTCGAAAATCCCTCTAGACCAATCATAGGTTTTCGAAAATTTCATAAATAAAAATAGAAATAATCGGACTTTGGATTTAATTTGGATAATTATCCCAAGCAATAATTAAATCCAAGAAAAATAGGATTTCTTTTCAATAAATAGGAGAGGGTCGAAAATTTCCACATACTTAAATAATGCTCTTATTAAATCCCCACTCATCCCTTAGGATATAATATTTCACCACAAATATTATTTCTTCCCACATCAAAATATCCACAGTTTCGGAAATCATCTCCACTTCACATTTTCAAACGACTTTGACCATTCCACGGCCACGTCATATTTTCCACAATATTGACTATTCAATAGCCACGTCACATATTCAACTAGTTGACCGTTCAACTCAATCTCAACTCAAAATCGCAATTAGATCACAAGAATATTGCAATTTATCACCTATCAATCCACATATCATAGCATTAAAAGCATTTAATGCAAAATTTCCACGTCACAAAAATTAGGGTTCGAAAAAGCGGGGCGTTACAATTATAATGGATGATTAGGAACAATTAACATCTTCATCAATCAAATCGAGAAATTGAAAGCTTGAGAATTTTGTGGAGTTGCATATTAGAAAATGATAAAACAGTGCGCGAATTGAATGCTTCAAGAAATTGAACGAGATGTTAATCTTATAATAAAACTCGCATTATAGTAAACATTGAATGTAATATTATAGTAGTGTATTAATTATTAATTAGTCAATGAAATTGGTATCTTAGAAATCATTTTTTTTTGGGTTTAACCACAGGTGTACCGAACCCGTCTTGTGGCGGAATCCGACTAATCCTGCTCGACCGGGTTTGCGGATTAAGGTCGAAAGTCTCTCAGCAGGTAGCGGTATTTGAACCCGTGACTTCATGGTCACCATAGCTCCGCGCTGCACCCGTTGGTAGGTATCTTAGAAATCATTTGTTTCATTATTTTCCCCAAAGTTTGTTGTTTCCATCTTTATTCTTAGTATATTTGTTTTCTTTTAAATTCCATTTGTTTTTAATTAGTTATAGAATACATACGTGAAATTTTGTTCATTTAGTTAATACTCCTATTTATTAATTTTGGAGATATACACTGCTCGCTTTAGTTAGTATAATTACATTGTACCCATATAGTATAGTTTTTTTCCAAATAAAACATTACCAAATTTTGGCACGTTTTTTAGGAATTGCGATGCTCTCGGGGAAGGGGACTTAATCATGCATACAGTGCACGTGAGGAAGCTATTGATATACCCGAATCGTCTAACAAAGGTCGCGAGAGAGATGTCGCAGTCACAGGCCGAGCTCCTCGCATCTATGGGAAACCGATTGAATGCTTGAAGAATGTGGTACATGGAGTCGAAAACACTATCAGCTCCATGAGCAGTAGTTGTGTAGACTCGATGCATGATAATTTGAGCATAGTGAGTGCCATTGTATCCATGATGTTGCATATGATGCAACAATGGGCTCCCTATCGCCCTCTCTGTCTTCAGAATGACATGTTAGTTTTTCAGCATTCATAGCTACAGTATAGATCCTCATTTAACTGAGAATTATATTGTCGACGTTCTACCATCAAGATGTCGAAATGGTTGAAGGTATTGCTATCGTTGTTGGACTTGGGGACATCACAAAACGCATGTCAATCCAATACTTAGTTATTGGCTACAACTTCTAGCACGATGGTCAAGTGTGAATCGTGGTGCTTGCATGCTATAAGCATCCATCATTGGATAATTTTCCACTCACAGTAAATGCAATCGATGCTTCCAAGCAGATCAGGAAATGTGTGAGAACCCTTAAATATCATGTAATGAATGCATCGTATATGGAATCGGATGTGAGATAATCAGCTCCCATCACGGATTGTCATCTACTTACTGCGCGATTGTGGCTTCTCGTTCTCAGTGCATGTACGTCCTCGATCAATCTTGACTGGCCTCCTTCAGTTTTGCCGAATCATTCATCATAACTGTCCATGCGCTGAGAATCGTTTCAATAACCTTTTGCGCAAACCATCTCTATCAAAGAATTTTGTTGGCGTTGTATGGATACATATTGAGTAGTGACTCAACTTCGAAAGAGAAAATAATTGAGATTTAAAAGAAAAATAACTAGAATTTGAAATGTGAAAATGAAAAAAACAATGAAAAATTAAACGGTGGATATCTTGTATGAGCATTGATCCAACGAACTGACTGTCTCACCCGGAGCTACATCACAAACGGAAAACACACACGCACAATTCCGGTGCAAACAGAAATTTCACATCCAACCCAATTCACACTATTGCATCCAATTTTCCTCTCTGTCCCACACGCTCACGCGCATTTCTCACGATAAACACACATTGCACACCTTCCGCCTCCGCCACCGCCGCCGCCACCACACCCCCAAATTATTGGAGAATGTGTTGCTCTTACACACCCCCGTGAACTCCTCCATCATAACTCATCAAATTCATACAGACTTCACGCCACCGTTCGAATTCTTCTCATTCTCATCTTGCGGGAATCTAGGGTTCCCCCATCCCAATCTCGAATTTCAGCTCTTCACATTCACACCAGGGTATGTCATCTCCTTATTCCGATTCAATCAATCTATGTAATGGGGGAAAAGCCAATACGACAAGAAATCATTTTTATATGCTATTTTGTGTGTTCAATTTTTATATGTTCTGCTACTCCGGCGTGTTGTTCAATTGATTGATCATTTTACCTTTTTTTGTTGGCTACTCTATTGAATTATTTTAATTGGAGGGGAAAGAATTATATTGAGGCTTTCTTCTTTATTGAACTGGAAAAGGGGGAGTTTTTCACCATGTTTCTTCGTTTATGCCTTACATTGTGCATGTTCAGGGGCAATTTGTTTCTGTGGTATGGCCAAATTTATTTATATCTATTTTATGTTGCTCTTTCGTGCTTGATTGTTCCGGTAGTCAAATGATCAGTACTTGATTTGTAAAGTTAATGTAATATATTTTGCTTCTGCTAATGTGATATGAGTCTGTTTAGTCTTGAAGTCCATGCGATTTTAGGATTTAGTAAAGAAGACTGAAGTACTGAGGTTTGTAGTTTATGAAGTAAAAGCGATTGTTGCGCACAGAGGTTTGTAGTTTCTGAAGTAAAGGCAATTGTTGCGCACGCTGCTAGATATTTACTTCTGTTAAGTTTCATCATTGCTAAAATCAAGGACCATAATATGTGATGGACCATAGAATATGTGGTTGTTGTTGGTTGCTGTCATATCTTAAAATCTCTGTTAAATCCATATGGTATCTGGCTTATTGATGTTGCTTTGATCCTGAAGTTTACATCTTTTAAACTGCTTATGCAAATGTTTCTATGATTAAGTGTTTTGACATTGACCGTCAAGTTTCCTTTTGTTTGGATTCTAGAAATGAAGAGGACCGCATACTACAATGATGTGCCTCAACAAGTGCATGATCCGTGGCCTATCAAGAAAGCACTAACATTCTCTGATGTTGATACCACTCATCCTTTCCTGACATTGTCCCGACAACAAGTTGAATCCAATATTTTGATGTACATGACACCTCAACAGCAGGAAAGTCTGAGAGCTGAAAGTCAAGTGGGTTTTAATGCTCAGGATGATGATACTGGTGAAATGTCAGTAATGAAATTAAAGTGGCGTGGGAGTTATTATAATCTTATTGGAAAATGGGGAAAAGTTGTTCGTGGAAAGGGACTTGAAGTTGGGCAGGAAATTAAGCTACGATGGTTTAATGGATGCTTACATTACTCAGTTCCGCAACAGCAAATTGTTGCGGTACCACCAATCAGAATGGTTGCAGCTCCTCTAGTGCAGGACCACTGGCCTATTAGAAAGGTACTCACATCATCAGATGTGGACCCTCATCATCCTTTTCTTCCATTGCCTCGTAAATCTGTTGAAGAGCATATTCTTGTGCACTGGAGACCCCAGGAAAGGGAAAGATTGAGAAAGGATGAACAAGTATCTATAAATGCTCGAGATTATGATACGGGCGAGGCTCATGGGATGAAGTTGAAGTGGCGAGGTAATTATTATCATCTCCTTGGGAAATGGGCTAATATAATTAGGCATAAAGGACTTGGTGTTGGAAAAGAAATCAGACTACGGTGGGCAAATAATTGCTTGTTTTTCTCTGTTCCAGAAGAACATATTGTTGCTGCACCATCTGGGCATGATGATTGGCCTATCAAGAAAACTCTCACATTGTCGGATGTGGATACAAATCATCCATTCCTTACTTTACCTGGCAAAGCTGTCGAGGATCACATTCTTTTCTACTGGACTCACCAAGCTCAAGACCAGTTGAGGAATGAACACCAAGTTGGTGTCAATGCTCGAGATGATGATACTGGCGATTTGTATGTGATGAAGTTAAAATGGCGTGGAAGTTATTACAATCTGATTGGTAAATGGGGCAAAATAATCAGAGAGAAGAGGCTCGATGTAGGGAGAGAGATCAGGGTACGCTGGGATAATGGATCCTTGGTTTTCTCAGTTCCTCAATGACAGAGTTCTTTCCATGTAGATCTAAGTTGAAACTGTAACCCATCTAGCGATTCTCTCTATATAGTATATCAATGGAGTGCAATTTTTGGAGTGCCTTTACGATCTCGTTAATATGATAATTGCCATGAAAGAGTATACCATTATTTCAAACTGTTATATCTGTAGGATCATCAATTGAATTTAAGACTTTCTACTTCATTAAGTTATCATCAGAGTTTATCGAGCACAAAGTACTTCTCTCGTCCCCCCCCCCCCCCGGCATTTTATGACTGGAAGAACATAGACTTTGACATGGTGGTGTTTGTTCAATTGTTCTCTCTCTGTGTCCTGCTCTTCATTTCCCTCCTCTATCTTCCTACCGTCTAAGGTTTAGCAAGTGGTGGTTTTCAAGACACTGCTTTTTAATATGCTTTCGAGAGAAAATATAGTAAAATTAAAATTAGACATTTGTAGAAAAATTACTGTGGTCTTTTAATGTTTACAACTTGAATTTATGAATCTTTTTGTATCTTTTTTCTTTGTCGACTGTAACAGTTTTTTTGGCACACATAAACTAGCAGTTGTATTGGAATTGTTGTGAACTGTGCACATCTATATCAGAACAATATTGTCTAACACTGAAAGAACCATGATCTTCATAAGACATCGTCTTACCAAGAAGGGCAAGAATCCATGTGTTTTCATTAATTGAAATCTTTGTTAATCTTTCTATCAACTTTGGAGCTGCTAAACACCCATCATCCCCACCCTCTGTTCAAGTTACGAGCACATGATATAGAGAAATAGACATATAAGGTACTACCAAAATAAAATAGCCTGGCAATTGGAAGACACACAAAGTATCATGGGTATTCTAATCATGCCGTCGCCTCTTCACATTGGCAAATGACTCCCAGTTCTTGTGATCAAGAGTGCTGATATCGTCAAGCCTTGCGATAGCTAGCAAATATTTGGTCAGCTTCACAAGTTCTTGATCACTCTCCCGATTTGCATGGCATCTTTTGAACGGTTTTATAGTCAAGCCATTTTGGGGATTCATCACAAAATTCCTCCGCAGATCATCAAACATTATGGTGTTCTTGGCACTGTAGAACTGCAAATATACCAATAAGATCTTACTATTAGTTTAAGAAAAAAGGGGATACTAGGCAAGACAATAAATTCTTTCATAACCTAAAATGACACATTGCTAACTTAAATCTGAGTTGGTGTTTTTTGCATTAACTTGATGTCATGACTCATGAGTTGTTTTTAAACCACTCAGTAGCAGAGGAGGTATGTGCAGAAACCAAGATGAGATTAAAATAAGGGTAATTATATGCATTGTCAATATAAGAATTAATTTTGAAACTAAGGTCTGTGGTAAAAAAAAAATACTAGGTGTTCCAGACCTCCTGTATTTCCAGAAACAGTTACTCCTCTAACCCAAAATAAAAAAGTTAACGCACTTTTGAAATGTTGATAAGCTCTCAATCTTCTAGTTGTTTTGAAGAAGCTCAGGTTAACAGTTGACACCTATTTTTACTGTGGATGACAAATTATGTCTAGAAAATATGTAGCAACTAGCAATGAAGCAAATCTAAATTCAAACTTTTAGGAAAGCAAGGATTTAATCATCATCATAATCATGACAATCAATTAAGGTTGCAGAGTCGCAAGTAACTGCTGGTTCCAACCCTACAATTGACAGTTATACTTAGACCCATGCTGTCATGGCGGTGGGGATAGGGGAAGAGGAGGATATTCATCGAGCACACAGATTTATAATAACAGCATTTACAAACTTTTAGCATAAATCCAGACCTCGGGAAAATGTGCCCAAATCAAGCCAAGTGGTTTGCAATCAAACACACCACGAGAATCTGACTGAACTGTGATCATGGCCATATGGTCAAGAAGAGCAGTAATTTTGTAGTCAGGATGATCTAGTACCCCAAGCTGCCCCATCTTTAGTTCAACCCACTTCATGCTGCAGTAATGAAGTAAATTCATTTTAGAAAGAATGACTTTTATGAAAGCTATCTAGTCTTTTGACACTTATAATTTCCAAATCCTCTTCATGTTAGCTAAATACCTTGAAAACTGACAAACCAGTTATGCTGATTGACATTTGGCATATTCCAGTAAGACTAGGAAATGAAGTATATTCATTCTAGAAACAATGTCTGTTATGAAATCTATCTAGTCTTTGTTGCGTGTGAGTTCCAAATTCTCTTTAACAGCAAGCTTAAAAAACTTGAAAAATGGCAAACCTAATATGATGTGTGATATTTGGCACGTTCAAGTAGCACGATAGTAATTTTATTTACTCTACAATTTTAGTCTATATAATAGAAAGGGATGTTCATAAATACCAGACATGCAGCATCTAAACTTTTGGAGGTAGTGAAGTAAAATTACAACGGAAAGTTGGTATAGTTTTGAGAGGAAAACCAATTATGGAAGTACGAGGGAAACTGAACAAAAGGATAAAAGGCTCGACGAATCCCGAGCACAATGAAAGATCAGGATACACATAATGCAGAAGAAGGTGAACTTTCAAAGTGGATTACTGAAATCGACTATTCGAATAAACGTAAGAATCCAACCTTAAAAGCTGAATAGGAAAAAACCGAATAGAGAGCAAACTTGTAGTACTAATGTACTATACAATAGACCTTTTGAATTTATGCTAGATCTCCATATTTTTTAGACACTACCTGGGAAAAATGGATGCACATGCCACACGAGCAGATAGATGATAAAGAAAATTACAATTACCTGGTTGCAGACCAAATCATGATATCGTACTCAGTATAGGCAGCCGCGAGAAACTCATGCAGATCTGTGTAATTCAATGAAATAATATATAAGACACAATAAGATAAGTAATATAAGAATTTACAATAATCACTTACAGGGGCGCATGAGTTCTAAGGGATTCTCTGCCGTAGACCGATGGTCAAAGAGCGTATAATCTATATCCAGAACAAGCAATTTTTTGCCTTGACGACAAGGATTTCGAAGTTCAATCTATCATAAAAACAAAGAGCATAATGATCATTCCCAGGAATAAAAAAAAAAAAACAAAATTTGAACATATATCTAAAGGAAGCAAAATCAAGGATATAGTAGCACACAAATTTTTAATGAGGAATTGCAATTGTTTAGTCTCATAGGAACAGTTGGATAAAGTTTAACTGACTTTGTACTGCTTAATACGACGGTTTAGTTTCTGCTTATTCATATCTTTGTCTTTGATGTCCACGACTTCATCCTGCCCGATTTCAAAATCATCCACAATCTCTGGGGACTCCATAGGATCCACAATTATATCATCTTCAACTGTACTGCAAAGTAACTTCCATTGTCAAAGATCTACCTCAATATTGACAAACCACTATTTAAGAATGTCTCTACAGTATCAACTGTAACTTCACAACTGAATTGAATGAATGCAAAAGTTACCAGGGCCAAAACATAAAAGAAGTAGGGAAAATGGAGATAAACATGAAACAACAATCTTTCGCAAATGGAGATGCTGAGAAAAACCAGAAGAACAATCCAATCGGAAAACATCTAATAAAGCTTGCCACCGGTTTCTAATTTCCATCTAACAAAAAGCATTGCCAACAAAAAAATATTCCATTGCTGAAAAGATTAAAACCAGCGAAAAGCTAACAACAACGGAAAATTTGACAAAAATGTACAGCAACACTGAGACGTAGAACCAATCTAACAGACCACAAGATCAGATTGCAATTACACTCGTAGAATTCAGCTAAATCCAGAAATTTAATAACCAAAACCTCGAGGGTGACATAATTATCCTAAAAACCACAAAATCAAGCGAAATGTTACCCAATCATGGTCATCTTGAGAGACGATTTCAATGGAATCTGAGAGAGAAGCTGAGAATCGTCAGCGAGTTTGGAGCCGACTTTAGGGTAGAGAAGTTTCTGCCTTTTGGGGAGCACCTTCGTAACCTCGCATATCCGCCGCTTGAGTTCCCCCACCGTGTCGTCGCCACACACTCTGACAGTGTATTCCTTCCCGCTCCACTTCACGTTCAGCGTCAGCTCCTCCTCCGTCAGCGCCGACACTGCCACGGCGGAGGCCGACGACGACGTTTCACCCGCCATTCCGATACAAGATTTTAGGTTTATGCCGTGTTAGTCTTTCAGAAACAAAATGGAAAATTTATTTGGCAAAACTATTGCCCCACCAGTTAATAAAATAAAATTATTAATTTTCTATTCTTTTCTTCCCAAGTGAATTTTGAATTTGATGGGCTCAAATAAATAGCAAAAGAAATCAAATTATAGTTAATCATACATTTTTTAAAAACTAAATTTATATATCATGAAGTTGTAATTTTTGCAATTATCTCTTCTTCGGGATAATTACATATTTCATACAAAATATTTTACCTTTTATTTAATTTAGTACAAAAAGTATTGAGTTCACGTGGAACATACAAAAAGTTACATTAGTGTTTTAAGTTAACACATTCTTGTAATCTGTCCAACTTATCCGCATAATAATATAAAAATTAGAGTTTTAATACAATTAATCACTCTAAAAAAACAACAGTCAATATCAATTCTTTTAGCAATTTTGTGGTTTTAAAAAATTATATCTCTCAATTTACTCTATTTTTTTATTGTATTATAGAATATAAAATTAGTCCATATTTCATCTTTACTAGATGGCTAATTTGAACTTCGAACAGTCAATAAGTCAATATTTAAATCTTACAAAAAAAGAATTTATATTTTTTTAGTTGTATTCTCCATTGTTACATGAGAAAGCTTCGACAGTAAAATGCAATTCGCTAATTTGATAGTGAAGAGTGGTGATTTTTTTCCTTGTATTTTTCTTTTTTTTTTGAAAAATAATTGTGTTTGAATTAATTAATGGAATGTTTTAATTTAAAATTTTTTGTACAAATCTAAAACATTGGTGAAACTTTTTGTATGTAAAATATAATTACAAGTAATGATGTTAGTAAAGACTTGGCAGAGTGCATTATTTTAGAACACTAAGTAAACTTTTTGAATAAAATATGTAAACTTAATACTTTTTGTACTAAATTGAATAAAAGGTAAAACATTTTGTATCAAACATGTAATTACCCCCTCTTCTTTCCGTCGAAATATGCGATGACGTGATAGTCAATTTAAATGTGTCACTCGTCACATATACATGTATCACTTTAAGAAAAAGAGTGAACATTATCATAATCATAGTATTTCAATATACTTAAAATCGACTGCCACATCATCACGCAAAATATAAGTAGATCAGCGAACAAAATTTAACAAGCAAAAAAAGTGGTTTTTCAGTGTATCAAGTTATATGCATTGCGTGATGCAGAGAGTACAAGTTTTAGCAAGAATTGTCTAGATTTCTCCAACCAAACTTTCTCACAAGGCGGCAGGTTGAGATCCTAAGATCCGGGAGGTGGTATCGGCTTTATGGCGCTGATGATTCTCCGGTATGCTGTCTTAACTCGTTCTTTAAGGCCTTCATTCTCACATTCCACTTCACCACTCTGTTTCTCCAGAAGGGCTATAGTCCCATCTACATTGATCAACAGCTTGCCCTCGTTCTCGTATTTCACAACTCCAAACAGGGAAACAAGAAGTGCGTGTATGATTTTGTCCGCTTTCTTGCTTTGTTCGTCTTCAGTCGTTTCCTGTTCAGATTCAACCATGAGCTTTGGCAGTTCTCGGCTAGCATTCAGTACTAGAGCCACAACTGAGTCCGAAACCATGTCACTGATGGGATCTGCTGTCCAGTGTAGTGAAACATGATTCTCAGTCTCCTGCTTCACTGTCACCTTGTCATGGACTTTCAGCGTCGGTACCCCAGATTCCTCATCTGTTGAGGCCTCCACGCTTTCATAAATTAGATTAAGCCTGTGTTTCAAAACAGCAAAAGCACCTGAATATGGGATCGTAATCCGCTGGATGACGCTACCAGTGGAGAGTTGAGAGAAGACATGAAGATCATCAGGAGCCATTATCTGATAGGTGAAACCTTTCTTAACAAGCAAACCACTGAGGATTTCACCAACTGCTGGTGTCTTTTCCGCCAACTTTCCAATCGTCTTTGCCATCTTCTGAGAGTTGAAGTGCATTTCTACAGACTGACAGTTCTTTGGAGTAATAATTTTAGTGTTGCCATCAGCAAAGACCGAGAGGAGCTTCTGTTTGAGCCTTCCCATCTCATTTGCTTCTCCGTGTACCAATATAATGTTGGGAGGCATGAGCTCTTTCAGAAACGTGCTTGTTTGATTATAATCTGCGTGAGCTGAGAAGGAGATATAGTGGACTGACATGTTCAGAGGAGCAGACAAACCACTTGCGAGTGTAACTTCCTTTGGTTCACTCATAATGGCCTTGGCCGGTGTCCCTTCAACAACATAACCAGGTAGAACACAAGCATTTCTCTTGTCCGAGCACCATTTGTCAAACAGCTGCCTCGACAACCCACTTTGAAGCCCACCAGGACTTGCCATCACAACTGCTGGTCCTACATCACGAAACTCATCCAGACTTTTTAATGGAGATATGTGTTTAAAGTCAAAGGGATTCGAACTTGCAAATTGATTCCGGATCCTGTCATTCATGGAATTAATGTAGGTCTGGTAAACTGCCATGCACCTTTTTGCAAGTGGGGAAGCATAATATATGGGAACATTGTGGAGATCACGGTGATTTTCCCAATACTCGTCCAGTATCAGTAGTAGTTCTTGAGCACGGCCCAGTGCAAAAGCAGGAATAAGAACACGACCACCTCGAGAAATTGTTGAATGGATGACATCAGTAAAACGTTTCTCCCTTATATGCCGTGGTTGATGGCTCTGAACACCATAAGTTGATTCAATGATGCAAACGTCTGGGGAGAACTGGGGCAGCTCAGCAGCACGAAGATGACGGTCTTCTTCACGAGAATAATCTCCAGTGTAGAGGATACGAACACCAGCTATATCAACCATAAACATGGCAGCACCAAGAACGTGACCAGCAGTATAACACCAGAAACGGATCCCGTTAACCTCCAGAGTCTGATGGAAGTCAATAACCTGGAGCATAAATATAACATTACACACTGATTCAGAATTCACTGGTGCAGTGTAATTTAGTCACTTTCAAAAGGCTGACTAGTTAGTAGTTAAACCACTAGGCCACATTGCTTCATCAGTTCATTGCTATCTTCTAATACAATACTATCATTACAGCAGACACATCTCAATTTAAAACAAGTAAATAAGAAGTGCCCCGTACCTGTTCAATTTATAAATATGCAATATCATTCCTCAAGGACCAACAACATGTATCTTGAATTCTTGATAAGTCCAAAATTAAAATTTACTGTATCAATTATCAAACAGTCCAAAAACCATCAAAGATGACCATCTCAAGGATTCAGGAACTACTGATGTGTGTGTTTATATGTGGACTACTTTATTTCCTTGAAGAATACATGGGCAGTTCTTTTTTCATAACAAATATACTTAAGAGAACCAATGAGATGTTTATGTTTTAACTTAATGATCTACACTTGATAAGGTAAAAGGTTGTCAATAAAAGTGATTTTCTTAGACTGTTAGACTCATAAGTGCAATTTAAAAGAAGCAACACCAGAAACATTGTAGTCTTCAGCAAGAGTAGATGAAGATGGAGGCAGGCAATTTCAATTAAAAAATTTAGGACAATATCGGAATACATATAACTTGCACCAGGGCTATATAACTGAACCCAATTTAACCTCTTCTTCATGTGAATCCTCATTTCAATTGATGCATATAAATAGACTCTTCAGACCTTCAATCCTACTAATGTAACTCAAACAGAGAAGGGCTTGTACGAAAGAATTTGTTAACAGATACTCCCTCCGTTCCATGGTAATGGAGGCGTTTCTTTTCGGCACGGAGATTAAGAAAAATTGTGTTAGGTGAGTTAATAAAGGGAGAATAAAGTGGAAAATGAAAAAAAGGTAGAGAGATAAAGAGAGAAAAAAAGTAAGAGAGAGTAAATAAGTGTGGAAAAATGTGTTGACTTTTACTAAAAAGGGAAATGACTCTATTACTATGGAACGTATCAAAATGGCAAAATGACTCTATTACTATGGAACGGAGGGAGTATGTTATTAGGGGAGTATTACGGCATGACTATGAAGAGAGAATCACAAAGGAGGGAGAGATCCTTAATTGTGCCCACAACCACAGTAAACAGGATCCTACAAAAAAACTCATTCTTAAGGCAACATCCATTACGCTGATCACACTATTGCAGTTAGGACAAAAACAATGAGCATCTGATAGTGTTCATCATTGATGTTTTCATACTCAATCTTAAGGCAACATCCATTACGCTGATCACACTATTGCAGTTAGGACAAAAACAATGAGCATCTGATAGTGTTCATCATTGATGTTTTCATTTTTACTCATCTATTAATTTCTTACTCCTTTTACTTATTTAAGGTTATGTTGTCTAGGCTCCAAGTTATGTACTTGGTTTTAGGTCTTTAAATAGGGTTTTTTAGCTAGGTTTTAGGCCTTCTGGATATTAAGTTAGTTTGGGGACAGCTTCTGTTGTAAAGCCACACTTCAGGAATTCGGGATAGTATCTTGCTGTAGGGCATCACAAGAGGAGGGTTTGGTTTCTCTCTATTTTTCCTTGTTCAGTATTTTAGTTCACTTTTTTCTTTTAGTTCTCTGGTTCTTAACTTTCTACATCCCTTCACTCTTTCAGCATCACATCAAGAATGTTGCTAAATGTCAAATCAGTTTACTTAACCAAATGTACAGAAATTTTCAATTACTTGCAAGGAGATAGAAATATTAACCCATGTCCGGTGTAGATATATGCATTAGGTTTCAAATGACATTGTCTTCTCAAGTAAAGGACAGGACACCACTACAGTGTTTTTTATCATCATAGATTGAGAACAATGTTGTCTGTGAATCTAAGTAGAGAGATTAATTTCTAAAAAAGAAGATCCACCAGTGGATCATAGTTAGTTCTCAATCTAAGCATAACGAAATGAGGAAACAGAGAAATTATGAGAATAGCCATAAAAACAGACCTCAATTTTATCCATGGAGCGAAGAATGTCCTGCTCATCATATAACATATCTTCAACTGAGACCTTGCTAACTTTAACATAATCTGATAGAAGCAACTTGTATATGGCTTTAGTAGCATGAGTCATAAAAACCCGTCCTTTAAACGTTGTCTGAGGCACGTTAACAGGGGACAAACCATCAGAGAAGATAGTGCCAAAAAATACATTACTACAAGCTCTAGTTAAGGCCAACTAACCCTTTCCAGAAAATATGGAAGTGAAGCAGCATGGTCCAAGTGAAAGCTGCACCCATAAAGCATAAGCAAGTGCAGTATAGAAAGGGTAAATAAAACCAAATCAAAGAATGTCATATGGCCCAAGTTCATGGTCAGTAAGGGTCAGTGTTTTCTCAATATTACTTTTTAATTGACAGAAAAAAGTTATGAACTTATAGGGTCAGTGTTTTCTGGACTAAATATATCTCAATCTCTTTTATCATAAAAATCAATCTTTGAACACTCCACGAAGCCACTGATGTTGTTGGGAGAAGGATGCAAAACTTAATGGCTGATCTGGTACACAAAAAGTCTACCATACTATCAATCCACTATATGTAGCTCAAGAGAAAGCTGCACGCATATCCTATTCGCAATCACTAAAAACCATGACCTTAAGCACTTCCATGAAGATACATACAATTGTGTTGAAAAGCCACAAAACCTTAATGATAAATTCAGTATGCACTAGTAAAGTAGCAACACAATGAAAATAAAAGCAATTCACGGAGTTAGTAACTAACTACTACTACTTGTAAGTATAGGAACTTACTGAGTAATGAGAAGAAGATCAATGGCAGAAGGATCAATCTCGTCGAAGTAAGGCAACGCAGCCATTCCGGAGAAAGCTGGATGAATGCCGCAGTCGAACTAATCCAAGGGGAAACCAATACAATAAGTTCCAGAAAACACACACAGATACGCACAGGAACAGGAAGGGAAGGTACCAACCATAACAACTTTTCCCTTGAAGGACATGTAAACGCAGGAGCGGCCGACTTCGTTGCCGGCGCCTAGGGGCGTAATGATGAGCTCATCGCTTTCGCTGGAAGTCGTCGAATTGGCTCTCTTCAGAGACGAAGCTGGCGCCGCAGCTGAAGCTGAAGCCATTACTTCACCCACAGCTCCGCGTAAACTACAGGAAAGAGGTTTTAAACTTCAGAAACCCTAATTTTGCACGAAGGCATTGCCATTGCTGCGAAAATGAAATCAATTCAGCATATTACCAACGGTTAGGGTAGCGCGGAAGGGCGGCTCGGTCGTTGCACCTTTGTGTGTCTTCCTCCAAAACCAAAATCAAAACCAAGCGGCCAGTGAAGTGAACAGTGTTTTAATTTCGATTTAAGGGCGTGTTTGGTTTAATGAAAAAGATTGTTTGTGGGCCTAATATTACTAATAAATCAATTAAATTTAGCACATTAGTAAGATAATAAAAACTCGAAATGTGACGCAGGAAAAAATAATAAATGTAAAAGTAAATTCGACCACAGTGGGAGTCGAACCCACGACCTTCTGATCCGAAGTCAGACGCGCTAATCCACTGCGCTATGCGGTCAGAGATGCTTTTCCTATTGCCATTTCACAAATAACTACTATTCCGATAGATTGCTCGTACACTCAATTCTTGTCTTTGTTTGCAAATGATGAAATGAACATAGATTCAAGTGTCACGTGACGGTGAACTAAAATCCAAGATATTTGGCTTCAAACATTACCACCGTACTACTATGCCAACTCACACGTCACACACACTAATTCTTGTATGTTTCGCTCGTTCATTCAAAAGGTAATGTAAGGAGGTATGCATCTTGTGCTCCCAAATAAATACTCTTTCCGTCTCATTAATATTTTGCCTTTTTTAGGTACGGAGATTAAGAATTAGATATTTAGTGTTTGAGTGGACTGAGAATTAAACAGAATATGAAAAATACTCTCTTTGTTCCATCATAAATGACTGGTATTTCTTCATGAGACGTTCCACCTCATCCCAACCTGAAGTGAGTCATTTCATTTTTCAGCAGAATAATAAGAGCGTAACACAAAAAACGTCTCCTACTTTATTACCTCTCCATTCATCTACTTTATGACTCCATAGAGGAAGTAGATAAAAGAAAATAAAACAAGAGAATAGTAATAAACTAAGAGAGGGTTATTATTTGTGTTATTTTGCTGAAAAAAAATACTCCCTTCGGCCACAAAAAATAGTCTCATTTGTGGGCGACACGAGTTTTAATGACAATTTGGTAAAGTAAGAAATGTGGGCGAAAAAGTATGGAAAGTAAGAGAAATATGGAGAAAAAAGTAGATAGAGTACTGGAGAGACAAGAAAATTTGAGTAAAGTATGTGAAAGAAATTTTATATTTTTAGAAGAGTAGTGATTTAGAGACATAATGTCTCCATAGCATAATACCCCTATGTCTCTTTGACATAAGATTATTCAAATATGGACTAATATACTCTAATTGGATTATGCATGCCAAATCAAATTAGATATATATCTGTATTGATTTTAGTTAAATTGTAATATTGTTTTCGTTAATGCATTAGATTATACTTTATTTTTACAAATATTAGGCAGATTTTTATATTTTTTTATGTAGTAGTATTAGGAAGCTAGTATATTTTATTACTATATTATTTTTATATCTTAATTATATTTGTAATGTGCTTTGTATAAGTTAGATTTTTTTTCTATTTTTATACTTTTTATATAGCATTAGTTAGTTTGTATTTTAATTTTTATATAAGATAACTCAGTATTTTGTATTTTATTGTTTATTTTGTTATTATAATATTGTTAGTTTTACATAATATGACTTGTTTTCTTAATTGTGCTATAAAATAAGTAACTATTTTAATTTTATATTATGTATGACTTTGAAATTGAACATTATGGTGATAATAATATTACTAAACTTAAATTAGTAATATTACTCTATATAATATTACTAAACTTAATTAATAATATTATATAGAGTAAAGACCAAAATTGGTCCTGAACATATGCCCATTTTATGATTTTGGTTTTAAACTTTATCTTTTGAATTTTTGGTCATGTACATTTCAATTCGAATCACAATTGGTCCTCCGTTAACAATTCCGTTGAGTGGAGTGGAGCCAAGAAATCTAATAGACTATTTTATAAAAGAAATTTGACAAGTTAAGAACATATGATTTTATTTTTATCGAGGTTCAATTGTAACGTTTCATACATTAAGGATATATAGAGATTAAATTTTGGAAAGAACAAATATTAATTATATAGACTTTGTAATTTATTTAAATTAAAATTATAAAAACTAATTTGATAAGAAATCCATTATAAATTATTTGCTGATAAATATATCTTACTTTATTAGATCGATAAATGAACACTAAATATACAGATGGAATTACACTATTTTAAAACTTTAAATATGTGTCTTTAAATAAAAGAAAGAAAGATGAGATTAAAAAAAATATTGTCAATCATAAATATTAAGGTCGTATGCTAACAAAATAATTGAATACACATAATTAGAGCAATGTCCTTAATTAAGTATATTAATGAACAATTTAATGTAAGGGTAATAAAGTATATAAATATAACATCATTTTAAATACAAATAATAATATAATGTACAATTACTACTTTAACCTCATTATGTCTTAGACATTATGTCTCCAAAACATTTTTGTTTTTAGAAATAGGACTATTTTTTGTGGACATCTCAAAATAGCAAAATAAGATTATTTTTCGTGAACGTAGGGGAGTAAAACAATTCAACTATGATGAGATCATCACCCATACAATTCAACACTATTGGGAGGAAGAGAACTCGTTCACCTTCAAAGGCCCAAAACCAAAAGGTTAGAAAACCAAGTATAGAAGTCTGTATATTATTCCATAGGAGTATGACCCAAAGCAAACTCCAAAAATCTAAGGACTTCCTCAAGTCCAATATACGTAAAATCGAACATGGCAAAAAATTAACATTACCAAATACAAAGATTTTGTTTGAAGCAATTTAAATAAAAATAAAATTTAGGGCGTTATAGAAGTAGTTCAAATAAGTGAGAACAAAAAAACTATATTCAGCCATTTGGACGCAAAAATCTAAGGTGGCTGACTGCATTTCTTTTTTGGATACCACCTATTCAGCAAATGCGAACTATTGAGAGAGGTAAAACGTAGGAGTACTGGATAAATATGATTGCACATAGAAATACAATCCACGAACAGTCCGAGAAAACAACATGCAGCCTCCTTTACTTCAATCAGAGCATTTTCATTGCCTTCTTGAATTCGTTATCACACTGAGCAAATGTTGCGTCTCGGCTAGAACAGATTCTCTGTCGAAGAGAGCCGATACAACTGCTACTCCTTTGAGATTTGGGACACCCAAGTCCATCACTGGCTTTGCATTTGAAATGCCAATTCCGCCAATCGCCACCACTGGCAACTTGGAAGACAAACATACCGTTTTCAGCCCATCCAAGCCCACCGTGATATTGTTCTGTTTCGTATTTGTTGGATATACGCCGCCACAACCAATGTAGTCAGCCCCATCAACCCATGCTTTCTCAGCTTGTGCTGGCGTTTTGCAAGATACACCAATAATTTTGTCAGGCCCAAGTAGCATCCGCGCAACATGAGCTGGAATGTCAGACTGACCAATATGAACTCCATCAGCATCACAAGCAAGGGCAACATCAATTCTGTCATTGATCAGCAAAGGTACACTGCGGGAATGGCATATCTTGATACATGTTTTAGCTGCTTCCAGAAAATCCCCAGTGTTGGCATCCTTTTCTCTACAATAGGCGGGTTTCATGGGATCATAAGTAACAGGAAACAACTCAATTAAGCAGACATTTCTTGTATGCTCTGATTACAGAACGCCAAACATTATATCAAGTAGCAATACCTAAAGCAAAAAACAACGCCCATATGTATCTTTAACTAAACTATGCTCAAGGAGATGAGGGGAACATGTTTTCTTTAATACCTAAAGGATAAATATACGATGGTTTTATGTTCTTCGAACTCTTTGATTGCAAAGCAAGGGAGATACTATAGGACTCTTGCTGAATCTGAAATCTATATGCTTAACTCTATATTACTGGAAACTCTCCTATAAACAAACACATATTCTTTATTCTCTTTCCTATCATTTTTCAAAATTCCTACCCAAGGGTGTCTGCATATATTGTTTAGATTAACTAATACATCCCATTGTTTCGGTACAAGTTGAAGTATTTTTTAATCTTGAGCATGAACGTATACTTGTGTTGAGCCTTACCAATTTTATAGCTGCATATCGTCAAGTTAAGCCTTACTAAGTCACTGTTTATAACAAACTAACATAAATAGATAAAAAAACGTAAAAGATTCCTCCTCAAGTAAATAAATGTGATGCACTATCCAAGTATCTACTCGAAAATCCAAATTATAAACTAAAGTCTAGAAGAGAAGGGTGCAGTAGCTTTTAAATCAAACCTCAGCTGAACTATAGTAGCACCTCCTTCTATAGCAGCTTGAACAGCATCACTTATGGATCGACCCCACTTTTTGTTCATGTTGGAGTCTGTGACAGCATACAAGAGAAGACTGTTTGGGTCAAATGGTCGAGGCACGCATTGATTCAGGGCATTATTCTTGAGCTTCAGTAAATGGTCGAAGGGACCTTGATGTCCTTCTCCAATAAGAATATCCTTACTATAATCCAGGGCAGATTCAACATACTGCTTAGCTCTCTGAAATGAAGAATACAGCAAGTAAGGAGTATATACTTGACCTTTGACAAAAAGGGGGATGCAGAACCGAAAAACAGACAGAAACAAAGACATAGACCTAACCAGTCTGAGCAACAACATAGCCTACCAGACATTTCACTTCTAGATCTTCTTCAAATATACTATTTGTGCTCTTACATGACAGAAACATACTCTCCGTGCATTGTTACACTTGCAATGTGCTTATATAAAGGTATTGAATTTGCGGTTTTTTAAAATATTGGGACCAATATCAAGCATAAACAGTAACAAGTAACATATGTAAATGATGAAATCTGCAGCATCGGGTTACTCTATGAACATGTTCACTTATAAGAGAGCATGCCAGAGTGAATATCTCATTGATAGGTATACAAGAGTTTCAACTTATTTAGTTAGGGTTTTGTTAACTCTCAGTTGGTCTATGGCTCCTTTCATTCACGATAAGTCGATAAGAAGAGTTTTTCTAGCTAAGCACAATAAGCGCTTCTGGATCTCAAAGTAACTACGTAAATAAATAAGCTACTTAAAAGAACCAAAACTCCTGTAAACCTATTCATAACAGTGAGCTGGGCAAGAACATGAATATGTTTTGAGATTCAGATCTATCATCATATGCTTTGACCAAAAAAAGAGATAGATGTTCAATCACCTTAACAGCAGAAAACAGTGGAGAACCTCTGGCAAGTTCAGCTGCTATAGCTGATGCCAAAGTACAGCCAGTTCCATGAGTATTATCAGTTCTTATCCGGGCTGCTCGTAATTCAAATAACTCCTTACCTATAAAGTCAAGTCTTATATTACATGAATCTCAATATGGTAAGTAGATGCGCCATTGCCCATTGGCACACAGTGTCAGAAGAACTATTAAGCATACCATACCATCAAATAGAACATCAACCGCATCAGAGCAATTAGGAAGGTCGCCTCCTTTGACAAGAACATTTCTGAAGATAAATTGAATCATTACAGCTCATTTCTTCAATTCTTGGTACTCTCAGAAAAAAAAAATTAAGAAAAGTGCTAAATGACATTGAGAAAGGCACTACCAACCCCAACATCAGAATTTACAGCACTTCATAAGTTCATAATAAACAAAGTAATTGATGTGAATGTTTTTAAGGACGGAACAATATTTATTTAGACCTAGAACCCTATAGTACACGCATAGGAAATGTATTGGGTGGGTCTTGTAGTAAGATCCCTTTCCTATACATACTTTTCATAATATTTCTTCACTCTGCCTGTTTTCACAAAGTCCGTGCACACACATCTACCCATGAGTAGAACGGGTGTTACTTTAGATTTTAGAAGAATCTGTGCGCATGAATACCACTGATTATTGGGAGTAATACAAATTAAGATAAATGGCAAGAGGTTATTTCAAATCAGGAATAGATTATCAGGTGGCATTTACTTCTATTGAGGGTGGAACACAATTCTAATTCAACTAACATGAATTCACCATTATGTCAGTTACATGTATGATTGAGGAAGAGAATATAAAGGAAAGCCTTGAATAAGTGGTTTAGATTAAAGCTTCACCTACTCTCAAGATTCTTTTGGTTTACATATGAAAGAGTATTGGGAAGCAATTGTTCCTCTAGTACGCACCAAACTATATCTAAACTAGACTAACCACCTTTGAAAAATTCCCTCATTTACCAGCCAGGTGATACTTGAATAAGGGCTCCCTAAGTACTATTAATTATAAAATAATGCATACATAATGTATTTCATCTGTACATGTTCATAAGCAACTTCTTCCATGTATTAAACACTGAAATACCACACTAGTATTCCTTGATAATGAGTTACAAAAACTCATGTCATAATTCTCATTTCAGGTCAATGCAAGTCGAACATGCTTGCCACTTCTACTTAAACCGAGCAATGGTTACTGTATATACAAAACCGCCTTTCAGGAGTACATTACTAAAAAAGCAATGTATGATATTCCTCATTTGATTAACAAATTATAATCAGTTTCATTTTTTAATATCAAAATGATGCTAAACATTGGGCCAGGTACTCAAAGCATAACATCAAATTGAAAAAGTAGAGTTTCAAGAGCGGACCGGCAGCCAAGCTCATAAATCTTTTTTGCTGCAAAATGCATGTCAGCGACTGTTTCAAGTCTTGCTCCACAAAGTAATGCAGATGCTTCTCTTATATTAGGAGTTACTATATCGGCCAGCGGAAGAAGCTCCTCCCTACAGAAGGATACCCCATGTTCAAGTACGAACAAAATATATACTATCATATAGAAAGATGATTCATCAGGTAAGAATTTTCATCACCACCTGTAAGATGATTCATTTTATTTTTATAAGGAAACCAGCACTACTGAAAATAATTGCTAAGACTCCTCATATATATGTGGAAGATGTAAATAATGGGAAGCATTTTGGCTGCATTCATGGTATAAATATGATCCAAAGGAGATGCAAGTTTAATACTATGGTTGTACACCTTGTACGATGGTTCATTCCACCAACCTAATATAAGAATTATTCATTTTAACTCATTTCGCAAATGACTGTAGCTCCTCGCCAGCACAAGACAATTCATGGTGAAACTAAGAATACATTTAAAGCTTCCAGTAATGGCAGATGTTGATATTAACTAGTACTTATTACTTAGTTAAAACTAATGAAACGAGGTTAATGAAAACCCGAACTCCTTTCTTTCCTAATAAGCCAGTTCAAATCAGGTGAACACGAGGAAGGCATGTTATGGACAAGCCACTATTTGTTTGTTGTTTAGACTGACTAGCCCAAATTCTGTAGCTTTTTGTGTTCGAAATGAGTATAGGCATGACAACTATAACAGACAAGAATGGAAGGAACACTCATCAGTTATGTATGTATATACCTCAAGGTATCCAGAACGGAAGGACCAGCTAGTACATCACCACTTGTAGATACCATGACAGGATCAACCACCAAAGCTTCCTTATATAAGTTTATATTGTCAACAAAGAACCATCTAATATTACATTAGCTTAGAAAACTGACTGATTTAGCTGGTAAATATTGTTGTTCGGCATACCTCTTACTTGGAATTCCTTGAGGCTCTGACACAAGACCTTGATTATGCCAGGTGAAGGAAGCATACCAGTTTTCACCTGTCAATTCCACCAAGCACAACATCACTCAACCTTAGCTATAAAGTTCATTTTCAAACCACCTTTGTTCAGAAGAACTTACAACATCAGGATGCATATCCGATAGCACCGACTTGAGTTGCTCCCTGACAAATTCCTCAGGTAAAATGTTCACTCCCTGTGACATCAATTCATAAACCAAACTTGACAATTCTAAACATACATATAGAACCTTGACTCTTTCGCATACCTTATTATATCATTGATTTATTATGACGAATTACATCTACGGCGTAAGGAAAAATGTTTACAAAATAGATATAAATCCGTCAAATCCACCATAAGCCATACTAGACTAAACCTTGTTCTCTACCACTATGCTCAAGTCATCAAACCTCATACCTCATGCGATAACTTTCGGAGCTAATTCGCAATTTCATAAATAGGAATAATAATTTGAAAAAATAGTACATAACCAAATGCAAAATGTGCAGGTCCTCGATGCGATGAAACAACTGACCTGGACTCCGGCGGTGTTCTGAGCCGTGACAGCGGTGATAACGGTGGAGCAGTAAACACCGCGGGCGGCGCAAGTCTTCAGGTCAGCTTGGATTCCGGCGCCGGCGCCGGAATCGGAACCGGCGACGGTTAGCACGTGCGGGACCCGCACTTGAGCCGGCTCTTGCTGTTGCTGCATTGCTCGAATACGGAAAGTTTTAGAGAGAAGATGAGAGGATTTACGATGATGAGAGTGAGTGGAGTTGAAAATTTTGAATGGGGAATTGGTGTGTAGCTGAATATCTGTCATCATCGTAACTCAGTGATGTGTGTGCTACGATGACGCTGGTTTTGATTCTACAATTTTTTTAATTATATTTATCCATTTCTCACGAGGATAGTGTTTATTCAACTAATTATGCGTTTACTTTTCTCCATTTTTAAAAAAAACAGGAACTACACAATTAATTCCTGATCTTTGTCATAAAATACACTAATAGTCTCTGCAAAACTTTTATAATGTTTTTGGTCCATAAAGACAAAAATAACCCCCTAGGCACCATCAATGTAAATATTTAACTTTTAAGATATTTTGGACTTTTAAACTATATCCTCGTCACGTTTTGTAGACCATGACTTTACCATTTTCTTTCATATATCTCTCTCCTTCCCTTTAAATAGCCATTCACCTCTCTCTTTTTTTTCTCTTTGTATCTTCTCTCTACTATATATCAAAAACTTGGAAAATGTCTAGTGTTTCCGGTAATCTTTTTGGCGAAGGAAGAAACGGGTGTCGGTGGCTCCGATTCGAGTACGAAAAATATTGGTGTCTTGAAGGAGCTGATCTGAAAATTGTTGCCGATGCAAGACATGAAACCCATGGAATGTTGTATTTTGTTTGCCAGATCTGAAGAAACGGGTGTCAGTGGTTGTAATTATTTTCGTTGGTGTTATCCCAAGTCCACGGGCGTGGATTGTGATGGGCAGATTCGACGAGAAGATGTTGAGGTTGAGGGAGAAGAAGTTGATTCGGAACATGTAATTCGAAATTGTGGCGGAGCAGTCGGATGGAAGTGGAAAGTTTTCTTTGTTGTATCGGTGGCTTGTTGTTCGTTAGTTATTGCAATTTTAGCTATTCTAATTAGTTTGGTAGGTTAGGTTTAAACTTGTTATTTTTTGTTGTAGTTTTTGGTTTCTGTTGCTATGGAAACTTAATTTTGGCTGTGATATTGTTCTGTTCCAGCCTTTGAAAAATTTGCTCTGTTGTTGTAAAATATTTATGTTCTGATAGTGTAAATATTTATGTTGTGATATCGATGGTGTAATTATCTATTAGTTCTGATGGTGTAAATAATGATTATGTTCTGTTAGTGTAAATATTTTACTTTTGTTCAAGTAAATATTTTTGTCAAGTTTGCATATTTTGTACTGAAAGTACATATTTAATGAGTTTTTTTAGTTGAATTCTCCAAAAATTACGAAATAGCAAAATCCAAATCAACAACAATACACAACATACTACCTAAGAAGAAAGTTTACAATATTCAACATCCTACATAAGAAGAAAAATTACAACACATAGCAAGAATATTGCAATCTTCATCTTATGATGGTTTGAGTTTGCCGGGGGCCGGCCGGCGGGGGGAAACGCATTTGGTTCCCAACGGGTGGGGGCGGGGGGTGCTGCCCAACCGGGGTGATTTTCTTTTTGGTCCGGCGAGGGGGGGGCACATCACCGGCTACGATTGCGGGGCCAAAAAAGCCGGTCCTTAGAGATGGGTACCCGGGGGGGTTTGGCAGTTCTCCTTTGGCACAGCCCACCACACCGTTGTAGTTTTCACGGTTTCTCGTAAAACTTTTTCAGTTTTTGGGAAACGTCCCGGGATCATTTCAAAAATGATTATATTCATGCAATTCTTAAGTTTTTGCATTACTATGACCGATTTGGTTTTCCTAACTTTCCTCGCCCAGCCGCTTTTTGTGAGCCCTTCCCCTTAAGTTTTTTGGGCCCCATTCCATTCCGTTGAAGGAAAAAGCATGCTCGTATGGTGACATGGGGTCCAGGAATTTCCATACACAAAAGCATTGTCGACTTTGTGGGGTCCCGAAAGTCATATTTCTTCACCCATTGCCCTCTAATCTGTAATGCGCTCCATTTGTTGTGTTCAGATTTCCTCCAGCATTGTTATTATGGCCTTTTCACGAGCAAGTACGATCTTGGAGTTAAATGTCTCACACATGTTGTTTAGCTGCACAATTTTGTACATATTCTCATCAATCACCTCCATCCATATACGTATATATCTGGCTGCTACTTATTAGCCTCCAAATTTTCATAGATAAGTGAGAATAACTATAAATTTTCTTTTAGAGGAAATATAGAAAGAGGCGGGCTGGCGCCCGGCGGGGATGAAAAAATGAAACAGAAATCCGATAAAAATTAGCATAAGAGCAGGAGTAGATGTGAGCTTAATATGAAATTTAGTTTTAAAAAGAAGAACAATATCAATGATCATGTATGAGAGAGAAACTAAATTCAAACTGAAAAGATGAATGAGACGTGCAGCAAGTGGGTGAAGAGGAAAAGTGGGAAACTAAATTTAATTTTCTTCACCTGTGTGTCGCATTTTGTGTGCTCGGAGAAGAAGGCTCTAACCCATTTTTCCTTCGAGGCCACACCGAGCAGATGATTGTGTGCAGCTAGGTTGAACACTCGCAACGCATCCATATTATGCTCATACTCTTCGACTTTTGTGCTGGATGAAATCCCCCACATCCTTTTCTTCAATATATCTCCGGAAAATCTCTTTTTGAAATTATTATACATATGCTGCACACAAAATCGGTGCTCGCTTTGGGGATATTTCTGACCAATGATCATCCCCAAACCCTATAAACAAGATATTGTTAATTTTTGAAGAAATATAAAGATTGTATTAAAGTATGCGCAAGCCATGTAAATTTTGCACCTTTTGCTGATCTGACATAAATACATATCGAGGTGGATTTGCCGATATATCCAAGTCGTCGTCAAGGAATTCCAGAAACCATTTCCACAGTTCGTAGCCTTCCGATTCTGCAACTGCCCAAGCAATGGGCCACCACCATTGTTCGGATCGATGTCGATGGCCGTGAATAGCTGCCTTTTATACATCCCGCGCAAGAAACATGCGTCCAGGAAGATGATGGGGCGACAAAAGCGCTTCCAACCTACCTTCAGTGGCCCTAAACATATGTAGATACGCTTGAACCGCGGGCTTGAGGTGAGAGTGCTTCTTTCATTCTCATACTGTATTTGAATGGTGGAATCAGGATGCGTCCTCGACAACTCCTGCTTGTAATAGAACAACTTCTTGTATTGATCACCAGTTTTTCCATAAATACCTTCAAATGCAGTGGCTCTAGCCCAAACTGCTCATCAACACATTGTCTTACAGCCGTCAATGGAATGTTAGGGTTTGCCTTGATCTTTTTAGTGAACCGTTGCCCTAACCACTGCGAAGTGATCCATCTGTTTTCCTATACAATTGTACACGTGAGAGCATGATGTCTGTTCAACGTCTGTAGAACGTAGTCAGTCGTGTTGTGTGTTGGATTCTTTCGCAGGTACACAAACCATGAACAACCAACTCCACGACAAATGGCGCGAAACCTTTTGGCATCGTTTACCTTGATGTGAATATCCCTGAATTGTGGTTGGGTCAACAACATCAGGTTGTGTTTAACCAGATTCCATTGTGGTTGGTTCACAGATGTGAACTTCTGAGGATTGTTCAACTTCAACATTTATAGATGTTCCTGATGATGCTACTTCATGCTGCAAAAGAAATATCTAATTCACTATTTTATCCAAGTTGGCAAAAAATTTGTAGATATGATACCTCAGGTACTACTTGTGGTAGGGCTCTTTCCAATTCGGCTTCAACCTCAGAAACAGAGTGTGTTTGTGCCAACACATCACGGTGGCCTACTTTAACCTACAAAACCAAAGTGGCAGTTAATATAAATTGCATAGTTAGTAAAAGAAGACATTGAAATTTCACTTTTAGTACCTGATCAACATTTGGAAATTCATCCATCAAGTTTTTCACAACTGATCCTTCTTTCTCAGCATCTTCCATTTTCCTCTTCTCACGTTCTTTAACCAAACTATCTTCAATATACTATTCAAATTCAATGTCCCGTTCATTGACATACTCCTTCAAATATTCCATTTGGTCCCTCTTATGCCGTGCTTTTGCTTCTGCCACCGTAGTCTCAATAACATACACATGTATCAGCTTCTCAAGCTTGGTAGCCAAATACAAGAATCGTGTGAAGTGTTCCTCGTCGAGGAGAGGCGAAAGTGGATGACCAACTTCCTTGTCATGGCATGCATGATTGTGGGTCGGATGACAGTAATAGAATTCACAAATCATCTCTCTACGATACCCTGATCTCACGATTACCGATGCCAATTCATTCTGATCGAACTGCAAGATACTACATTCATCCACATAGTTCAATCGCCGATCAACATACTCATCCTTCGAAAAAAGATCACCATGGTGAATGGCCAAACTGAACCTATCTGGCCTATTAGCTGTATGAAATTCAAATTAACATTATCGTTAAAAATCATCCAGCACATAAACATCAACAACATCTAAACCCTATATTTTACCAAAATCTTTCATATTCAACCCTAAGTAGTGAGTAAACCCTAAAAATCAAGTCTTTGGCCTATATAGTACGAAATCGGACAATGCAAGGAAACAAAATTACCGTATTCATGCTTCGGGTGGAAGTTGTTTCTGCTTGGAGGACGTAGATTCCATGTCTCCAGTGGTATGTCGACGAGCATCGGCGAGTCGTACCAAGTGCCGAAGCCGAATGCGGACCCTCTCCCTCTCGAAGACGAGTCACATTTTCGGCCTCCTTTTTTTGGAGGCATTCCGCTGAGAGATAACGGCGAGGCGGACGTGTGAGAGAACGTCGACGGACGCGCAAAGTTAGAGTGAGAGAGGCGAACCGACGAATAGAGGTATGATGGAGTGAGGGAGGCGAAGAGTCGATGGAGGGAATGGAGGGAATTTTGAAGTGAGAACAATTGAACACTTCTATATTTTGTCTCAAAATAAGGAATAAGTACAAAAAATAAAATAATAAGCAAAAATATAATGATTTCTCCTTTTTCTTACGTGACAATGACATCCGAACCCTCAAATATTTGTACTGGTAAAATTGTAAGTTATGATTAAAATTATAGTAACTTTTAATATCATAATTTCATATCAATAATACTATACCTTTTAGGGATTGAGTTAAAATGCTAACTTGTTAATTCATTAATATAATGTATTAAAACTGTCAACACATATGTTAGTATCATCGTGTCGACATTTTTAATATATTACATTAATGTGTTAGCAAGTTAGCAACCTAAAAAAAGTTAGCAACATATCACACCCCACACCTTTTATGAGTAAATTTATAGTAGTAACAAGTTAGGTTTGTATTAAAATAAGAGTGAACTACAAAAATAGTCCATGGACTATGCGTTTATCTCGTCAGACAACCCTGGACTTTAAAAATATCCTCAGACAATCCTGGACTAAGCGTTTATCTCAAATTGGTCCCTTTCACTGTTTTGTACCGAAACTACCCTTTTAGGGGTTTGGGTAATTTCAGAAGTTAAAAAATTTGACTTTCTCATATGTCAGCACAATAATTGTGTGGATTTTGACTTGGTTGGGCAGATTCGGCGCGAAAGTTTCATTTGGTGGGTTGGAGGAGATGACGAAGTTGTTTGTTTCATTTGTAGCCATTATCGTGGGTTTGAGCAAGTAGGTTTGATAGATAGATTGCAGTTCGTGAGTTTTGAGCAAATTTGTGATTCGCTTGAATTTTATTTGATTATTTCAAATAAACCCATTGTCTGTTTTTCTTGCTTTTCCATCCGCCACCCTTGTAAGATGTGAGTCGGTGGATTTGATTCCATTAATATCAAAACAATGCCTTTTTTTTGGATGAATTCTCAAATTTGTAAGTTGGTACTTGATAATAATTTTTAGTAAAATTTTAATATTTTCATAAGTATTAGTAGTATATTTCAAAATGAAAACATCAATGGGTTAATGAAATTACCAAGACTACATTAAATTAAACCGGCCATTTTCAAAAGTCTAAAATGTACAGTACTCTGCCAGGGACTAAATTTGATATTTCTTTGAAACCCGATATGATATTATTTTTTGGACTACATCTGATATTATTATCAGGTATAGGTATCCAATATGATATTATTTTATGTTTATTTCGTCGTATACTAAACATGTTATTATTTAATTAACTTTTCCTGGTACTCCTTATTTCAACAAGATTCATTTCATATCCATCGAAGAAAACCCATTCAACCATGGTTAATTTCATTGTCAAATTTAGAAATAAATTATTCAAATCACAATATCTGGAACAAACTTGAAACTTCAAAAAACTAATACTCCATACTTAGAACACATAAATAAAAAACAAAGTACATTGATTTGAACACTATGATTGTTCGCCAAGTTCATGCACTACTACAATTCTTCACCAAAATTTTTTCCCACAAACTGCAATCTACCTGTCACAACCAGTCCCGCCTCCTCCATCACCCGATTTTGTAACAGACAGCGAAGACATAAAGGCAAAGAATTGAGTCAAGATTTTGCGTCGACTTTTCTGAAGGAAGGAAGGGGATGAAGAAGAAGGGAAGAGAGATGGAGGAGAGAAGGTGAGAGAGAGAATGAGAGGAGTATTTAATAGATGAGAGAAGTATGAGAGAGAGAGAGAGATAAAAAATCAGACAACCTGCACAATCAATTAATGTGCTGACATGTTGAAAAAGTCAAATTTTGGAAATGACTAATTACCCAAACCCCTAAAAGGGTATTTTCGGTACGAAACAGTGAAAAAAGACCAATTTTGAGATACACGCTTAGTTCAAGGTTGTCTGAGGATATTTTTAAAATCCACGGTTAACCGGCGAGATAAACACATAGTCCAGAGACTATTTTTGTAGTTCACTCTAAAAATAAAAGTAGGTCCAAATCAACAACATAGCATATACTACTCCATCCGTCCTCAAAAGTTTGTCTAATTTACCATTTTCGTTCGTCCCACAAAGTTTGTCCAACTTGGAAACCTACCAAAAATAGATATTAAACACTCCCAATCTTCTTAATGTGGAATCCTTATTTCACCACACATCCTTGTTTGATACTGAAGTTAAATAATACTACACATCTTTGTTTGATACTGAAGTTAAATAATTTTTTAAAATCTGCGCCGGGTCGAATTGGGACAAACATAGACGATGGAGTATTTGGTTATATGAAAACGATGATTAAGAAACTGATCATTGAACAAAGCTCGTATTTCAATCAAAGTTGTAAATTGAACCACCGACTTTTCCACCATTAGGTAAGGAATCCCCAATTTAAGTGAGTACACCTGACTATGTTCATTGACTTGTGAAAGTTTAATTCGTTGTTTCGTACTATGATAAATTTTAGGTACTGTATTTAATTATGTTTTTCAATTATTGAACTATCAGTAATCCATCACAACTTCAAGTCAAATAAACATGTTCAAAATATTCTATGATGCAAAATAAAAGATTTCCATAGCTTTGTAGGTATTTAATTATGTTTTTCAATTATTGAACTATCAGTAATCCATCATAACTTCAAGTCAAATAAACATGTTCAAAATATTCTATGATGCAAAATAAAAGATTTCCATAGCTTTGTAGAAGTGCATCAAGGCAATGCAAATGTAGATGAAATTTGAAACCAAATACTCCCTTCATCCCTAGAGAGTATGAACTTTGGATTCAGCACGAGTTTCAATAAATAAGGGAAAGAGTAAGAGAGAGAAAGAGAAAAAAAATAGTGGAAATAATGTTAGTGGAGAATGAGGTCCGCATTATTATAATGGTATAAGTGCTAATTGTGATGATATAAGTTGTAAATAAAATAATGTATTGGAGTAGTATGTTGTTTGAATTTTTCAAAATTAGAAAGTTCATACTCTTTACAGACGGACGAAAAAAGAAATAGTTCATACTCTTTGAAGCGGAGGAGTACTAGTTAGGATTTCAATAGTAGTACTCCATCATCCATTTTTTTAAAAATATGCATTTATAGGAACGATACGAGTTTTACTGTAAAATTGATAAAGTACGAAAGATAATAATAAAAGTGGGTAAAATAAGAGTAATGAGAGAAAAATTAGTACTTGACACTAATGTTAGTGGATTGAAGGATCTATTTCCTAATTTGGAGAGTTTCTACTTTTAAGAAACAAATAAAAAGAAGAGAATTTATATTTTAGGAAATGGAGGTAGAGTGGTTAGACGCGACGTTTGAATTTATGTTCATTTTTCAATACAAAGAAATTATGTACTCCTATTTTTAAAAAAAATTTAGCGTGAAATATATATATCGTTAATGGGGAGTGATCAATTACTAACTCATTATTTAATTGCTAACTACAACTAATTTAAGGTTATAGGATTTTAGAAAACGTGTGGTCTACAATTTGCCACGTGTAATTTTCATTTTTATTAATAAAATAAAAAAAGATAAAAAAAAACTCCAAATTAGGGTTTTGTTAGAAAATGTCAATATAGTGTTTCAGAGATATCAACACAATGCTTTGAGAATATCAACACAATGCTTTAACAATGTTAACCCATTGCTTATATTCACATATTTTATATAGTATGTCGATATTTCTGCTTTGTACGAAAAAATTAAAAAAAATTTAATTTTTTTCAAATTTTGACGTCGGAACATATGCATGTAGGATATCGTTGGAATCCTTATGAAATTATCTTTAATTTGATATATGTTATATGAATTTAAAGTTTTGGGATTTCTTTTAAAAGTTAGTTATAACTAAACATGTAGTTAATTGACATTAATACCCCTATTAATATTTTTTGGAATTAATCCTATGGCCTTATTGACGTTTTTCGTTGATCGTATTGACATTTAGGGATTAATGATGTAAATCCTTAATTTAAATATCTAATAACTATTATTTAGTTGTAGTTAGCAATTAAATTATAAATTAACAATATAACACTCCCATAAAGTTAATATTATACATTATTAAAATATTTTTTTCCCTGAAATTACCATACTAAGTCGAACTGAATAGTCTCAATTTTGTAAATTCAATATTTATATTTGGTTCGGCTTGTTAAACAAAAAGAAAGGTCACTAGCGGCACGGGCCAGCAATGGATTCGGTTGAGCCCGTGAGGGTTGCTATTGATTGGTACGAAGTCAGTCCACCAAAGATAGGCCCAAGCCCAAGTCACCAAAATTCTAAAATTTGCAATTATTCATATCCCGCCAATCTATGTCCCCTTCCTGAAGCTCTTCCCATTGAAGCTTCGCATCGGTTCAATCCCCTCTCTGCATTATTAGTTGCAACTGAGCTTACTGCTTTTAGGAATTGCCGGAGCTCTGATTATCTTGCCTTTCTCAACGGCTGGTTTGTTTTCCCTTCATTTTCGAATTTGTCAGTGCATTTTTGTGGATTTTGAAGTTTCGCCTGCATTTTTGCTGCTTCTAGAAATTCAATTTTGCTCGGGAGTCACGAAATTGTTATGAAATGAGAAATGCGCTTTTGGATTCTCACTGCTTTTTTCTTCTTAATTTAGGATGATGATCTGGATTTTCCGACGACGAGGATAATCAGGAAGAACAATTTTTAGTAGTGATGAAGCAAAATCATTCGAGGCAAGGAAAATGGGCTATCTATTTCAGTTCATGTTTTGTTTTTATAATTTTTGTGTACGCACCCGTGAGTGTAATTTCAAGCCTAAAGTTCCTTTTTGATGCAGCGGGAGCAACTCCGATGGAGGCATCAACTGTAAATTCAATTTGTCTGAGCATGCTAAAGCACATAATAACTTCTCGAGCCAAGATAAGTTCTTGAGCTCGAAATTCCTATACTCACTGTCAAGTCAGAGACCTCAAATTGTTGAAGCAACGGGTGCTAGGTACATACACCTCATTGCGTTATTTTTCTGCTGGAAATGAATATCTGCTCCTGTATGTGGATTATCGTTTTCTTATATTCTCAATTTACCCCTTCACATTCTTTCATAATTTAGAAAGTGTACCAATGTAGTATCTAATATTATGTTCAACCTATTTAACCAAACTTTGAATCACGGGAAGATAAATTGTAGAAGCACTTAAGTACATTAAGAAGAAACTATCTCGCCCATGCTTCCCAAACTATTCCTACTCTTTGACAACCCTAAGGATTAGACAAGATGTTGGACATGTGAATGTTGGTTCATTATGACTTACTTTGCATTACCTCTTTTATCCTTTTTATTTTTTGGTTTCCTTATTTTAGGCACTTGCTTTGTCAAGTTCAGAACGACAGGATGCAGGGTCAACATCTTGAAAAGGTGAAGTATCAATTGGATGTGCACATGTTATTTTATTTTAACTGCTACTTAAAATATGAACAAAAATCGGTTTTGTTCTTATAATCTCAGCCTCTCAGTGCTTGTTTAGGGTATTTACATTACTTAAGGATCCTTCAATGCTTTTCTTTTCATCTTGCAATATTGTAGCTAGTAGCTAGCTACAAAAATATATGCCGCCATCTGCATTAGACATAAGAGGTTGCACATTTCCCTTTTCCTGACTCAAAATGCTACAGTTGTGTAACATACAATAGAATTTTGTAACGCGTAAGCCTTTGGTCTTTCAGTACTCATCATATAGCTACTGAGTACTGAATGGCAATTATCTTATACATGTAAATATTTCCCTTTTCTGAGTTGTTATTGTTGGTGCCCCCCCTCCTAATTAGGCTTACGCTTAAACAGAAATGTCTGTATCATACTTGGCTTAGCATTGTGCTCCAGTTGACCTCCCCGGGTGGCTTGTTGTGAAGCTTTGATAGAGTATCTATCCTTAATTTAAGATATAATAATATATCAAATGCTAATTGGAGTGTAAATATCAGCAGGCCTGGCAGCTGCTTTCTAGCCTCCAGTTATCTTCTAGAAGTTATAGTAAACCTGGGAAAAGCATTCCTTTAACAAAGAATGTCAATGCATCTATATCTGGAGGTTCAAGACAAACAACACAGCTATTCCAATCTGATTTGAAGAGCATGGCTGCAGGGCGAGATCAAAATCATAAAAGCTTAAGTAAAGGTGATGTACTAGTTGGTGGGCCCAGTAAAAGCCTGAACAGTTGTTATACAGCCAACACTGTTGAGGTCAAGGAAAGTAGACAATTTCCAACCATGCAGAATGGCTCACACTCTGTCCATCATACTGCAATTAGATCTACTACGCAAACAAGTACAGGGAATGACCCCAGGTCTTCCTTTGCTGTTGACATGGATGATGATGACATTCTGGAGGTAGTTCATTCAGTGGCTTACAGTATCAGTATGTTTATGATTAAATTTGTACTGACAAGAATTGACAAAAATCTCTCTTTTCAGGATATTGATGTGGACCAAATAGTTTTAAATCATTATCAGTCAACACCTCAACCATCACTCTCTAAAATTCCACCAATTACTCCACTTACGGTTAAAAACAATTATCCTAACGATGAAATAAGTTTACCTCCGGAGCTGTGCTTGATATGCAGTCATGGTTGTAAGGTATTATTTAATTTTACCTATCAACAATTCACAATTCAGATATACTACCAAATTCTAATACTGGACTTTGTTGGAGCAGATAGGTCTGTGCTCTGAAGCTTCAGACCACCTTAAAACGATGAAGGATACCCTGATAGCTATATCAAATGATCTAATAGACAATGTTGATGATATGTCTCCTGAGAAAGTAGATGCCCTTCGCCAGGAAAGGTTTGTGTATCTCTCTTTCCACTGCCTACACTTTCATGATTTAATTGTTTTCTGGAAGCAATGTTGTGGTCTGAATTCATGAACAAACTAGAATGACTGCTGATGCAGAGCTACCATTTCCAGAATTATGTATCAACATGGACTTTTGTATGACATACAACAGTTGATTTAGAATCTATAATTTCCTGAATGATTTTATAATACTAGTCTTTCATTATCTACTTTTCCTATAAGCCTTTGTCCAAGTAATGTATCAAAGGAATTTTATTTATCTGACTTCTGAAATGTTATCAAATAATCTATTTCTATGATATTGTTAGGCAGCAGCTGAAGGAACAAATTAAGCAGCTTGAGAAGCATATTCCTAATATGTCAGTCAATGAGGAAAGAAGAACATCACATTTTTCAGCCTCTACAGCAACACCTATGGCTTTTCACTACGAGACTCCTGGCACAATGCCGTACACAATTGGTCCCACAAGACTTGATTCCCAGTTCCAAGAAAACAATTCAGTATACGACTCTGATAGATGGGGTTCATCATCATGCTATACAACAGATGGTATAGGGGTTTCAACTCCATATGAGAGAACACCTTATGTGCCCAAGAATATTCAAGTTAATTACATAGACGGTTCAAATGACCAAAAATGGAGCAGTCGGGGATTTCCTTGGATGAAAACACTAGAGGTTTAATATTGGATTTCATCTTTGACTTAAATTCCATTTATTGGCATTCTAACAATCTAGCCTGTTGTTCATCTGTTGCTTATCAGGCTGAAAACAGAAAAACATTTGGTAATCATTCCTTTCGGCCAAACCAAAGAGAGGTGATCAATGCTACAATGAGTGGACATGATGTGTTTGTTCTTATGCCAACTGGAGGAGGGAAAAGTCTGACTTACCAGGTAAAATGTTTTCGTTTAAATAATTGCCTTTTTTTCCTTTTGTTCAGCCTACGAACTCTTTGCACTGTGAGACTTTTGAGCTACACTCTCTCCCGTACTATTTATCAATGATATATTCTTTTCAGTTCAAGTTAAGATGTTGGATGAGATCTTATTGTATTGTGATTCATTATTATTATTCAGCCTGCAAATTGAATTCTCATTTAAATTAAAAACTGAAAGCTGATGATTCATTTTACAGATTGTCCTCAGGTCAGAAATTTGCTTAACATTTGTGAATGTACTACTGCAGTGTGAAATTTTGAAATCTTTGTTGTTTGTATTTTATTTTTCAGTCCTGATGTGGAATCATTTTTTCCCTTCTTCTTGCAAACTAATGGACATTGAAATTCTCTCTAACTGGTGGTATAAAGCGAATCTTCAATTACTTGTCACTTTGTGGTTTTCTTTAGGTTTCCTCTAACATGATTTCAATGCTCCTTTCCTGTAGCTCCCTGCACATATATGCCCTGGTATAACTTTGGTCATTTCACCTCTTGTTTCTCTTATCCAAGACCAAATCATGCATCTTTTGCAGGTAATCTTGTATATTTGACCAGCTAAAGGATAGTGTTTGTTCTCCATTTATTTAATGCATGCTATCATAAGATAAATTTACCCTATTGTGTTTATTTTTATAAAATCACAACCAGGCGAACATAGGTGCTGCTTATCTCAGTGCCAGCATGGAATGGGCTGAGCAGCAGGAGATTCTTAGGGAGCTTAGTTCAGAATACTGTAAATACAAGCTGCTGTATGTCACCCCTGAGAAAGTCGCGAAGTGAGTATATGTTCATGGTTCTATAACCCTGTCATTAGATTGCATGCCTGGAATTGTTCTTTATTTCTTGGTCATAGATTGTTTTCAATAAGTCATCATGCTTATGCCTCTAACTGATGCTTTGCTATAAAATTTGAGGACTGCAAGTGCAAGCTTACCAAAACATTTCTTCTCAAAAGCTGAGTTTTGTCAAAGATTGTTTTCTTTTTTTAGAAAATTCAAGCCTTTTCTTGGAGACATTTAATTTGAACCATAATGAGCAACATGTTTTTTGTGCATTGTTATGATTTTATGTCTTTTTGTAAGATAGAAATGTTTGAAAAGGTAAACATCATGTCCAGTTTTTTGGGTTCATTTAATTTCATTTCAAGCTAATCGGAGTGTCATTTTGTTTTTGGGTTATAGAAGAGAGTGAAATTTTAAATCATAAGACATTCCATATTTTCAATTGACATTCTAGGAAAATGTAAACAACTATTTCTTGTTGTTTCATGCTTGTAGAAGTGACGTCCTACTGCGGCATTTGGAGAACCTACATGCTCGTGAGTATCTTGCTAGGATTGTAATCGATGAGGCTCACTGTGTTAGCCAATGGGGACATGACTTTAGACCAGATTACCAGGTTTATGATTCAAGCTATTCATATTAAACATGAATAGACAACATATTTAGAGCATGAAGTAGATGAATTGCTTATTGCTTAGAGTAAAATGTGCTGCAATAACATTCATCTGCTGATGCATTTGTGAAGATCTTATTTTCCTATGACATGTTGCAATAACTTGGGAAAAGAAATTTTCTACTCCCTCCATCCCAAAAAAATAAGGACACTTTCCTTCTTCATCTGTCTCATAAAAATATCTCATTTCCATTTATGGAAAGTTCTTCCAAACTCATTACCCATATACATCAATTTATTTACAACTTATACCACCATGGCCCACCATTGAACACTAATAATAATGTGGGTCCCACTAACCACCTACACTATTTTAACTACCCTTTTCATCATCTCTCTTATTTTACTAATTATGCATTAATTCCCAAATGCCCTTATTCTTCTGGGATGGAGGGAGTATTTCTACAAAAAGTCATGCTTGGAGTAGATTGGCTTTATCCAGTTTGGATTTGGTATCCATGCAGAGTCTGGGCATTTTGAAGCAGATGTTTCCAACTGTACCTGTACTGGCCTTAACCGCTACTGCTACTATTAGTGTAAAGGAAGATGTTGTACGAGCTCTCGGTCTAGTGGATTGCATCGTTTTCAGACAAAGTTTTAATCGTCCGAACTTGAGGTAAGTGATAACTTCAATTTATATTGCTCAAGCTCGTAATTTCTAATGTTTCAAAACAATTCAGATATTCGGTCGTTCCCAAGACAAAAAAGTGTATAGAAGATATTGACAAATTTATCAAAGAGAATCATTTCGATGAGTGTGGGATAATTTATTGTCTTTCTAGAATGGATTGCGAAAAAGTAGCTGAAAAGTTAAAGGTTAGTATGCTGACTTTGATAATTCTGTTCACTTGATGATTTTTGAAGATGGTATAATGTACGCGAGCTATCCCCTAATCCCGGTGTGGAATTATTCCAAATTTTGCTGAAATTGTGTCATTGCTCAGAAACACAATCAGCGTGAGTTTAAATATCTTAAAATCAATGTGAATTTGAGAATTTCCTTGAACATTATAGTTGAATGATGCATGCTGCAACTTAAACAGGTCTCTATAGCATTTTGGCTCATATTCCATAATTTGGTTGTTCAGTTATAGACCTGTAATGGAGTATATTTTATCTGACATTCCATATTATCTGTTCTCTTTTTGAAGCACAGCCATTTGAGTTGGAACTATGAACAGGATCTGAAACTTAATAATCTTTGTATAATTTTCCTCTTAAAAGGAAAGAAATAAATAAAGCTAAAGTTTGCAGTTATAGCAGGGAGAGGAAGATCTGGATGCTGTGCATGAGCTGTAAAAATTTCATATTTTCTTGCAATTTTTTATGTAAGCGGCTTATGCATTTTTCAGGAGTATGGACACAGGGCAGGATTTTACCATGGGAGCCTGGAGGCCTCACAGCGTGCAATGATTCAAAGACAGTGGAGTAAGGATGAGATCAACATTATATGTGCAACAGTGGCCTTTGGCATGGGTGAGAACGCCTACATAGTTGGTTCCCTTTGAAGCTAAAAATTGTGCTGACTCTGCTCACAAATCCTTTTAGGTATCAATAAGCCTGATGTTAGGTTTGTCATTCACCATTCTCTTCCGAAATCTATTGAAGGCTACCATCAGGTAATATCTCAAAGCATTCTCCATTCCCTTCTACAAGTCCTATAATATTTGTTATACAATCATTACCATATCTTCCTTAACTGGTCAATATAAATTTACTGCAAGCAGGAGTGTGGTCGTGCTGGTAGGGATGGCCAGCCTGCATCTTGTGTGTTATACTACAGCTATAGTGATTATGTAAGTTCCCATCCTCCTTTGATCACGTCATCTTCCTAGTTTTCTTGTTGTGTTTTCTTGTTGTGGGCATATTTCTTAGTTTAGGATCACTATCTGAAGTTCTAACACTCTTATATGTTTACTTCTCGTCAAACTGAACTTGCATTTCCTAATCTGTTTTTCTGCAGATCCGAGTGAAGCATATGATTACTCAAGGTGCGTATGAGCAAACTCCCTTTGCATCCGGACATAGTCGTAGCAACATGACATCCTCTGGGAAGTTATTGGAGACAAACACTGAGAATCTTCTAAGAATGGTACTAAAAGTTTATTTTTCTATGCGCTAGCTAGCATCAGTGTATCTTTAATAAGTATCTTCTTATTACTGGAACCGTTTTCAGGTTAGCTACTCCGAGAATGATGTTGACTGTCGACGCCTGCTACAGCTTATTCATTTTGGAGAAAAATTTGATCCTATTAACTGCCTGAAAACATGTGACAATTGTTCCAAGAACCACATCTGTGTTGAGAAAGACGTGACTGAGATAGCAAAGCAGCTGGTTAGGATTTTTAATGTTAATTGTTAATTTTCTTATTTTTTCTTTACATCTAGAGGATAAATCGTGTCTGTAGTAATCAGTTTGTGAATTGTAAAATAGAATCAACCTCTAGTCAATTTACACTTTCTAAAGTTATGCAATATGCTTTACAGGTTGAATTGGTAAAGATAACAAGACAGCAGTTTTCAACTGCCCATCTGTTGGAAGTCTACAGAGGTTCCTTGAGCCAATATGTATGTCCTGATGCAGAAGTGCATTCCTCTTTCCCTTTATTTAGGCAACTTATTTCACCGTTTTAACACAAAATCAGGTCAAGAAACACGGACATGAAGCACTGAGCCTGCACGGAGCTGGAAAACATTTGGCTAAAGGTGAAGCATCTCGTGTGTTGCGTCATTTGGTAATTGAAGATATCCTTTTTGAGGAAGTGAAAAAGAGCGATGTATATGGATCAGTGTCCTCAGTGGTGAAGGTAAGCCTTTCTCATTGTTTTTGGAAGAATATGAGGTTTACTCGAACAAAGAAAAGTACTCCTTTCGATTAGCATTCCGCTCTTTTTCTTCTCCACCTGTCATCTTTCTCCATTTGATTTGCTTATTTAAGAATGAGCTTTGTGCATGGATTTCTTTATCTCAGGTAAATGACTCGAAGGCCCGCGGTATCTTTGTTGGAGGCCAGACAATTAAATTAAGGTTATGTTTGCTTGTATTTGTGAATTATCATTGCTTTCCTTTTTGGTGTGAAGTCTTTTCAAATCAAGTACTACTATTTAATATCACTGGAATGCTGAATGTGGATGGCAGTTAAAATATTTGGTAAGTACTTTTTTTTTTTGCTGAGCATCTGTCCATGTCAGGAAATAATTATGGTCTCATCTCTTCAGTTCAAATATTTTTGAATGACCATGTATAGTTCTATTGCTCTTGTAAGCTATTTACTCATTTGTTCCATCCTTTTAGTTTCTCCAACAAGCTTTTTAACTTAATCACATGAATGATACCATACAATAAGGTGATACTGCCTCTGTCCCACAATAGGAGTCACTCTTATTGTGGGCACGGGTTTGAAGAAATGTAAAGAATAGTGGGTTGGAAAAGTTAGTGGAATATGAGATCCACTTTTTTATATTGGTTTTATAATAAAATGCGAGTGAAGTGAGTTAGTGGAATGTGGGGTACCATTTATGGTAAAAATGAAGTGTGGCTCTTATTGTGGGACGGACCAAAATGGCAAAGTGTGACTCTTATTGTGGGACGGAGGGAGTATTTACTTATTGGCTGTATCATTCCTAAAGTTCACTTTCAGACAACTCTTCCGTCAGCAATTTGCATTTTTGTGGAGTTGCATCTGAAATAAAAATTTCTTCTTTTCATGTGCATCTGGCTTCTCTCTGATTCCTCGTAAATATGCTTCTAACCATGCTAAGTTATGTTTTCCCAGTAGATTAACTGATTAGCCTTTTGATCTTCTAAAAATATTATTCATCATTTTCTGTGGAACTATTCTGGAGATTATCTTACTGACACCATCATTTTGTGGAATTATCTCTAGATTCCCGTCTACTGCTAAAGCTTTCAAGTCAAGTCGATCAGAAGCCACTCCAGCGAAAGGCTCACTGACATCAGGAAAGCAAACCTCTCAACAGATGGATAACCCCGCGCAGCCACAGCCGATAGTGGATGTGGTAGATTCTGAGTTTTATTTAGTGGGTGGTTAATGAATCTTCGAGTCTACTTGCAGTTACTTATCCAATGTCTGTCAACCACGCAGGATCTCTCAGGCAAGCTGTTTGAATCATTGCGAAAACTTAGAAGCGCCCTTGTGAAGGAAGGTGGAGATGGGCTGTATGCACATCATGTTTTCACGTATGGCCATATTTGAATGAGTAATCGATCCAGTTTACGTTCTCTATATTCAGGCGTGACTTACATTGTACTACTTGTATTCTTCTCCTTGTTAGAAATGGTACAATGCAGCAGATCGGCATAAAAGTACCTAGAACTAAAGAGGAACTTCTAGATATCAATGGCATGGGCAAGTAAGTAACTGGCCCTGCAGTTGTAAGCATCCACCCGGCGTGCTGAGCGCTAACCCCCTACGTTTTCCACTATTTCAGGGTAAAGGTGAGCAGATACGGTGACAGGTTGCTGGAAACCATTGAAGCCACCATCAGGGAACATAACAAAGAGAAAAGTAGCAGCAGCAGCAACGACAGCCTCGACTCAAAAAGGCGAAGAGATGCTGCCAGTATCCCTGATGGGAATGATGACTTCACCGAGAGCACTGCACGGACCAAGAAAAGGCTGGTGAAGAAACAGGACAAAAGTTCACAGCAGCAGCAGCAGCAGCAGCAGCCGGCATACCAGTTTGATCTCGGTGACATCGACTTTGACGATGATCTATTTGATGTCGAAGTCGATCAAAGTAGCAGTGGTAGAGTTCTACCTTCATGGTCAGGGTCAACCACCAACGGAAGCCAACTCCATGCTTGATTTTGTATAGGTTGCTTCGAACAAGCATGTTGTACCTTATCCACCAACATGTTATAACTAGAATCTTCACTTGTTTACTCTAATTTTTTGCCATAGATGGAAAATGTATCGAAATCATCTAGTAATATTTATATTTGCATTTATGTTATTTTATTTATTATTTCACGAATATCGTTTCATGACTTCTAAAGATCTATGCTCAACAATAAAAATCTAATCAATGACATTTAATATTAATAATTTTAGTATATTGATTGGATTGAGTTTACTAAATTAATACAAGCCCGTATTAAATAAAATTGATTAAGCAAATTTTGTATAAATACCTAAATAAATGTTTGTAGTACAATTTCTTCGGCAATAAGTCATACGGAGTATATTTTCAAATGGCATGCTGAACTGTAATTACGTCACTATTATCAGAATAAATCATAGTACTCCATCCGTCCCATAAAAAAGTTTCACTTTCTTTTTTAATTTGTCCTGTTAAAGATGACACATTTCCATTTTTAGAAAAATTTCTTTGACATAATAATATAAATATTATATTTTTTTCTTTCCACCTAGCACATAAAACAAAACCTTCTAAAATCTTGTACGGTTCCGTAGGATGGAGGAAGCAGTAGTAAATATTAAATCCAAATAATAGAAACTTTATTGGGGAAAAAATAAGAAGATAAAAGGAAAGCCCAATATTTTGTGTAAGCTATATATAAAATTTACAGAAGGCAGGAATCCTTAATCATTCATAGCCGCGGCACCATCTTCTTCTTCCTCTCTGCAATTTCCAATTCCAATTAATTATCAAAATCCGAAGAATCCCTGCAATCCGATCAGAACCGCCACGCCGCTCTTCTTCTTTGTGAGTTTCTTCATCTAAGTTTCTTCTTTTTCTTTACGGTGATTCTCTCCCCTTGTCTATTTTCCAATCGTCAATGATTGGGGATTGGTTTAGCAGTACCGTTGGAGTAAATTTTTTACTGCATTTTGAGTTTTGCAATACAGATGTTCTAATTCTTATTTTCGTCGTATTATTGAACAACCAGTTCTTTATAAGCACTATCCCACCGCTTGCTGTATCTATGGAAATACTTACTATTTTATTTTATTTTAATTTTTGTTTTTTTGCTTGCACAAATTTGGGAGCTGTACAAGTTGCCGTGTTTTGAGGCTTCTGGTGGTGGGAGATGTGTATTGTGCAGGCATTGAGTGAGATTGGTTTGTTAGTATGTTGAGAGATGATTTGTCCCAAATTAGAAATGTCCAATACCATTTGAAAAATAAGCAAAAAATCAATCAGTAAGATGGAGTCTTGGCAAAACCCCCCTCCATTTGTTCTTGTACCACCTTCATCTTATGTTGATAGCAGCAGTTTCCACAGCCCTGTTCATCAAAGTCATCACAGCTGTGCTCTTTTCATATCTGGTCTGCGCCATATGCTTGTGATTCCTCTGAAAGAACCCCTCCTTGTCTCAGTCTAATCGGAATGTTGTTACCCCCACCTTTTATGCTCTTCCATTTACATGACTCTGGACTGGATCTAGATTTTGTAGACACGTCACTCCTTACTTGTGTTCTTGTGCATTCAGCTGTGTAATTTGCTAGTGTGATTTCTCAATGACTGATCAGCCGAGATTGCTTCCGATGCATTGCCATTGACATGCTTTATGTTTTCTCAAACCTGCAATTCAAAGTTTTGCTTGTAGAAAATCTGCAAGCCATTAGCACACCCAGTGATGATTCCATGCTTTCTTCACTCTATACAATTCTTTCCTTAAGTTGTAGTATTAAAAAAAAACTTTTTAAAATTGTTATCACTTTCTTCCTTGTTAGGCAGTACACGGAATATCTCTTTGACGAAATGTCTTCTCCCAGCAAGAGGCGTGACATGGATGTCATGAAATTGTAAGTGTTTCTTTTCCAACTATCTCAAGCATCATCTAGTTTGTGTTCATCAATGTTATTGATCAACAATACAATGATTTTTGCCTAATTATATTTCATTCATCGACTGCTTTATGATAACATTCGGGGATTGAAGCTATTAATGGGATACTCCAAATTATTTTACCTAACCTTAATGTTTTTGTTGTAGAATGATGAGTGACTACACTGTGGAGCCCATAAATGATGGCATCAATGAATTCAATGTGGAATTTCATGGCCCAAAAGAAAGTAATGCCACCCTACTTTAGCATATAATTGCCTCCATCTGATATGACTTTATTTTTTACACCTGCTTCTGCAATTATGTTGGTGATGCTATTTATAGTAGTATGTCACTTTAATTTTCTCATTTCTATTCCTTATATTAGCAACCTAAGTGACAGTATCACAACTAGATTAATTTTTAATTAACATCATTATTTTAGTGTTTCTTACACTTTCTGTGTTTCTACTCCCTTGTTGGTCTTCTCGAAAGTGATTATTTCACGAAGATGCTTTTGGTGCATATATCATGGAGTGATGTTCTTATAAAATTGATCTCAAGTTTGAAGAGGGTGGTTCTGACAGTGATATTTATTGTAGGTCCATATGAAGGTGGAGTTTGGAAAGTTCGCGTGGAACTTCCAGATGCTTATCCTTACAAGTCTCCTTCAATCGGGTTTATCAACAAAATCTTCCACCCCAATGTTGACGAGCTGTAAGTTCTATGCACTTTTTGTTGCAGCTGTTTCAGAGGAATATAAGCCTTTGTTTCTATGTCCTTTCATTCACGGAACTGCCTTTTAATGCATGTAAATAATTGGGATTTGGATACGTGATAAGTGACCTAGCAATTCTGTTATTATATGTATACTCTTTTGCACCTGAAGAAAACATTCAGTATCAGTTTATCATATCTTATCCAAATAATTCAGAAATCAGAATGTTGATCATTTCATTTTTTTGACCCTCCAGAAACTTTGTCAGGTGCATTTATCATGCTTATATTTTCATATCTTTTGATGATAGGTCGGGCTCGGTATGCTTGGATGTCATCAACCAGTCATGGAGTCCAATGTTCGGTAAGTTCATCAATTGATTGGAGATCCTGACATTAACAAATCGGGGTGTTTGTATATATCTTTAATCATATAGTCGTAAAAAGGAAGAGATTTAGGTTTCCTTAACTGAAATCCTAGCTCCATTGCTGATTTATGATTATATTTGTATTGAATTTGCGTCGCAATACTCACATTGCCTCGGTAAAATGTATATCCATATGTATGCAGATCTATTGAATGTCTTTGAGGTTTTCCTTCCCCAACTTCTACTCTATCCAAACCCTTCAGACCCACTCAATGGCGATGCCGCGTCTCTGATGATGAAAGACAAAGCAGAATATGATAAAAAAGTAAAAGGTATGTCGTTTCATTCCGTCTCATGGAGAAGTTAAAAAATGTCGAATGCCATTAAACGTTGGGTCGTTGCTACACACTTTTCTCACGTATTTTTTCTTGTCCAATCCAGAGTATTGTGACCGTTATGCAAAGAAGCAGGACGCTGATAATAGCGTGAGCGATGAGAGTGACGACGAAGTGAGCGGCAACGAGGCCTACAGTGACGGGCGGAGTGAAAGCGAGGACGAAGTGGCGGGGCATGCGGATCCTTAGGGATTCAATCTATTGTTTTATTAAAATTAATTGTATTATGAATGGCTACTATAATGTATATTAGGACATTAGAGAAGCAACTGTAGTGACTAGATATTATAAAAATGCATGTGGTAAATTGAGATCCCAATTTCTTACATGTTTGTCAAGTTTATGTAATACTTGCACAATCATGCTTATATATTACTGTCTGATGTTGGCTTGTATCTATCTATCTATCTCTGTGTTAAATTCTCTCAATCCTGTCCCACATCGACTTGGTGATGATCCAATCTAATCTATATAAGTGTGGATAACCTTCCCCCTTATGAGGCCTTTTAAGGGGTGAGTGGCCCATTTCTAATATGGTATCAGAGCGGGCTCTCTCTTATCTCTTGCATTGCCTATCCACGTGATGGATGAGGGGCTAATCTATATAAGTGTGGATAACTCTCCCCCTTATGAGGCCTTTTAAGGGGTGAGTGACCCATTTCTAATACTTTGAATCTTGCAACGTAGAAAGATGGGCTTTTGGCAAGAATTTGTAGGTTGTTTGTTTTTTTTTTGCGCAGAATGTCATGTATGTTGTTCTTGCCGATTCTATAATTCTTCAAAAGAAATTGTCTATGTTTCACTTGCTCGTGTTTTATGTTTGAAATAGTCTCTCCCTTTGAGATACGATAATATAGTGTTTGTTTTCTTATTTGTTTGATAATGTTTAAGATTCTCTCTCAATAATCAATATGTTTCTGGTCAACAATTCAAAATTGTGTAATCGTTAAAAATTCCATTTGGATCGGATTTTTAAAAATTTTGGAGTTTGGATCGAACAGATATTTCAAAATTAGAAGTAATACCAAATCTAAAATATATTTATGTAGTGTATAAAAAAGAGATATGATTATTATAAACTTAACAATGTTAAACAATTCTAATGGAACACGCGTTGAGATAATAGCACGAGATTTGAGTAAAATCCAATTAAAAAATCATCCACCCCTAACACGCAAATGACAAGTTGTGAAGCAGTAATTAATAATCATAAATTTTAAATGAATTAATGAACTTCATTTTACAACTGTACAATAAAATTAGCAAAATTTTAAAAATAATTTAGTTAAAAAAACCCAAAGCGTTGAGATATTTCATAGCACGTGATTTGAGTAAAATCCCCAAAAAAGAGAGAGGTCGATCCTATCCAAACACCGTAATTAATTGGAGAGTAAATAAAGTGGGACCCAGAATCGGACAGCGTGCAACGTGTCGTCACCATTGTTCCATTAGTGGAAATCCTTATGCGGTGAACCGACGCCTTCCAATATCCAACAAACACAAAACATTTTCCACGCCAACAATGAACAATCCCTCCCATTGTTGAAAATTCGTACGAGGGAAGGGATTTCACCCCTCCGCATCTCTTCTTCAACAAAATCATCCAAAAATCTATCTCCCCCGCCTACAATCAAATTTTCGAAATGGAAAACGAAGCAGAGTATCACGACGCTTACGAAGATTTCAGAGATAAACCCAACGAAAACGCAATGATCGCTAAAGATGAGGATTTTGGCGAGGGTGATGATGTGTGCCCCATCTGTTTGGACACCTTCACCATCCCATGCAAATCCAATTGTGGTCACTTGTTTTGCGGCAAGTCATTTCTTTTCAAAGTTTTGGTTTTGAATTGAATTTCGGAGGTGAATCTTTTGGGGTGTTTTTTTAGGGGGTTGCGTTCTGCAATTGTGGATGTATAGATACTCGATTCAGCCCTGCAAATGCCCGTTGTGCTGCTGCAGAATTGTGAATTTGGAGGTGCAAGCATCTGAACAAGCTGATAATGCCGGTCGGGTCACAAAGGAAGTGCAGCACTACAATGGCCTCTACATCCCTGGCCTCTTTGGCTCGCTCCATGTAACAAAAAAACATTTCTTGTTTTTGAGGGTTTGTGTTGTGGAATTTTTTACATACTACTCCCTATGGCTATAACCTTAAACAAAACAGAGTTCCTGTATAATTGTGTGCACTAGAAACAGAGGTTCTATTCCTAAAATGTGCATAAGCCCAGACTTGAAGGTGTGTGTGTGTGTTAACAATGAACCTGTTAAATGTTTATTAGCATTTGACAGATTCCATCTTGTGTGAGAGAGAAACAATCTATTTTGACAGCAAGATATACATGTGCAGATAACTTACTTATAGGGTAGACTTTGAAAGAGTCAATTGGAGATGTTTTTCAAGTACTAGTATTTAGGAATATCTTCCTTAATCTTTCTAACGCATTTGTCATTTTCTGCCTTGCTAATACACTCGTTCTACCCTACATTGCCTAAACCCTGACTTTGGATGAATTATTTTGGCAGACATTACCATTACTAATGGGGAGGATATTCAGAGTTCTAGTGGATCTTGATTATTTGAGAGCCATCTACTACGTACTACGCATCATAGGGGTGCGTATGATTGTGGCTGCATTTTGGTTACGACTTGTCTCGCTCTGTACTGATATTTGTTTCATTTGCAGTTATTTCTGGGATTCATCTATGAACTGCTCGAGTTTGAGTTTTTACCAACTGGTACGACACTTGTCCACAATCTCATCTTCTCTTCATTTTCCTTGACTTGTAAAATTTTATGCATGTCTAGTTTTTGAAAATTGAAACCACTTTTTACTATTAAGATCTAGAATCTAATTTTCATGATTCTACATAAACACTTATTCGGTTTTAGCTCAACTAGGCTTGTAAACATAGAATCTCAATGTTAGAGACGAGCCTTTTGAAATTGAATGATTCTTGAGTAAATATTGAGTCAAGAATCTGACTTGGTTTTATTTTTTGACCGATGTACATTCAACTGCATTTTTTATAAACATTTTAGTGAATAATTGATGCAACAAATTAGTAACAATACTTGTTGGATTTACGACTTAATGTGTGTATGTGGTCTTGGACAGGAGGGTTGGGAATCCATAGAATGTTCGATCTCATCGCTAGCTTGCTCGTTGCTGCTCTTTTTGTGGTAGGTGTGGTTTATAAATGGTCGCTTAAACGTCGTGCCAGACTCTTGGTAGTAGTAGATACTTCGCTCAGGAATGTCACTTGATTTTGCTGTTTATGTCCAACACCATTGTTAAGTGTTGTGCTTAGATAGCATTTGTATCATATATTAACATATAGGTAGATGTTAATTATAACTGAATGTAAAAAAGTCTGAATTTCGTGTATATAGTAGAATGTAGGTTGCTATGCCATTTTGTTACATCCCACATTAAAGTGGAGGACTACCGCATTAAAATGATATGTATATGTCATTTTGATATACAGTATATTAAGAGAGATATTTGTTATTACTACTATTATAATTGTATAGTAAATAATAACAAATAATATTATACATTTTTAATGCACAATATTCTTAAAATCAAGAAAAAGATTATATAAGAAAAATTGAATAGTAAGTAGTATTCTGCAAAGCTGACTACTTTACTTATTTTTAGAAATCTAATCACTATTTTTATCAGACAAAAAATTGAATAAATTTGAAAATTAATGATTCAAATATTTGCCCATGACAAACAAACGACTCTTGTACTATAATTTTAAACTTCAATAATGAGAAGCACCAACTCCAATATTTGGAAAAAAATTATATCCAAATAAAATTAACTCAAAATAAATCGATGTACTGTATTATTTTTAAAATTTGCACATCTCTTATTGATATTTACTTGATTTTAAGTGTGGAAAATTCAAGGTGGGCATATGAACAAAAGTAAATATTAGTAGTAATATCTAATTTATATCACCAATTTTAAAACATAAATAATTTGATTCTTACAAATTTTGTATGTGGGGAAGAGTCCATTACCAAATTTCAGAACTTGTCAATTTGCTATTTCATTTGTCCCAATATTTATGCCTATCTTTTAAGTCGTCCTAAGTATCTAGGCATATTTCTTGGCACATTTTTGGATTATTTTTTATTCACACACTTTTACACCATATTTTAATTCGCCTAAATATTTGTCTCCAAACTTTTTGAGTCATAATATAGGGGCAGTCGAAGTAGTATTATTTAAATCAAAATAGGCATGAAAGGAAATTTTTATAGAAATAGCACTCAATCTTACATCCAATTTTTGAGAAGTGGGTAGTTAAGCTTTTAACCCCCTAAAATGAAAATCGTTATTTATTTTCTAAGCATATTTATCGACAAAGCAAAGATGAAAGTTTTGCATTTAACGCCCAATAATTTTATAAATTTGCTTGTTTCTTTTTTTTAGATATTGTATTTTATTATTTTATTATTAGTACTTCCACGTTCCCCTCATAGTTGAGTGCAGAACTTTTCTGCATGGAGTTTAAGAAATGAATGTTGAATGTGTTAAATAAATAGATAAAAAAGTAAGAAAAAAGAAAAAAAGTGGAGAGAATAAAGTAAAAAGTGAATAAAGTAAAAGAGAGGAAAAAATTACTATATATGGAAATGACTCAACTACGAGGGAACTTCCCGAAATGGAAAAATGACTCAGCTATGAACGGAGGGAGTATAAATTGGGGGCGTGGGCCATGGAAGCTTCGGGATCGTCACGCACAATGTACTTCTGCATTCAATTCTGACCAACGCTCAATTTACACACAATTATTGGAAATCTTGAGCTCTCCGGAAACCGAATTCGACTATGAATCCGATCTCGGAACCTATCACCGGAGAGATAAGCGGCGCGGAGGAGTCTTCCGCCGATGAAAGAGAAACAATTTCAGCTGGCGATGGTGATAGTAATGATGCTTCTACATCCGATGAGCGAGAGAGGAAGTTCATGGAGAACCCTCCCTCTGATGATGTTTGCCCCATTTGCTTCGGCAATTTCGTTGTACCCTGCCGCGCTCCTTGTGGTCACTGGTACTGCGGTGAGTTTTTTTTTATAGTAATTATTGATTTTATAAATTAGGTCTTGTTATTTGCCGAATCATTTTGTTGTTATTGCCTTATTGGTCTTAAATTCTCCATACAAGCCGAAATATCAAACTTTAATGGACGCGGGGTGTGTGTGTGTGGTGTGGTGTTCTGGAAGATTTAAGTTGCAGGATTTTGGTTAGTTAATTTCCTAGATTGGGGAATCAGTGCTGGCTGTCTGTGATATCACAATTTTAGCTTATTATTTTCTGGAATGCTAGTTTGTCATGTAGTTAAACTGGTTTTCTGAAAATTTGGTACTCTTGGAATCAATGTGGTAGTAAAATTAGGATTTACTATGTTGCTAGCCGCATAGACTGGCCTATTTCTTATGAAAAAGAAACCATGTCATGCACTTTTAGTTAATTCTATCGGCGAGCTGTGATATAAATGGTTTCTGTGGACAGGAAGTTGTATTCTGCAGTACTGGAACTTTAGTGCTGCATTGCAGCCATGCAAGTGTCCTATGTGCTCACAGCGCATAACTAAGTTGATACCTGAAGCATCATTGTATCAAAGACGTCAATCAGAAATAAGTAAAGTCTTACGGAGTGTCAGTGACTATAACCGCTTGTTTATGGGAGGAATTTCTGGATTTGTGCTGGTAGGTGCTATGCATTTGTATACATGCTTATAAGATCTGAATATATTCTGCTAAATTGTGGAAATGTCTTAAAGTTCACATGTGATTCTGCAAAAGTATCAGTTTACGCTTGAAAGTAATTTGGATGTTTGATAATTTGTGTGCTTATATTTCTTCTCATTTGGTATTTGAAATTTTATCTGATTCTGCATAAATAATTCAAGAATTAGAAAGCAACTTTTGACCATGTGAACTGATTAATTGTAAATTGGTAAACACGAGCTGAATAGATTGTATGTTCATCTGATGAGAAGGTTACATGGGTGCATTAGGCAAGTAATCTAGTAGTACTACATAACTTGCTACCCTTGTGCGTATTATTTTATTTTAATATTTGTACCATGCAAATTCACGTCAACATTTTTTTTCCTTTCCCCTTTCTATTCCTTTGTTTTGGCAGAAATTTCTTGCTATTCCATTGTATATAAAGAGAACGTTCCGAGAAATGCTGAATCCTGACAGACCTGGTATTTATCTCCATGAAATGCGGATTATTGCAGTGAGTTCTCGTAACTGTTACTGAAAATTTAGAGGGAACTTGTATTTACCTTCCTTTAACCCCCTTGTATGAGTGGACATTTCTTCTACAAGACAAATGTTTTTGGTGGTTAACCTACCACTCAAAAGTTAAGGTGTCAAATATTGTATAGGAGCTTTCAGATACTATGGAGAAGCATGGGAAATCTCCTTTTATCACTCAACATGGGATCATATATAAATACACTTCTTTTTTAAAACATGAAGTTATACATTGAAGCTAGGGTCAACTGATACCGATTGGTGAAACTGATACCCTGAGATCATGTTTTTCTTAAATTCTCTCTGAAGTAACTTTCTGTCGGCTGTGAAGTCTCTTGAATAAGTTGGACGAAGATATATTCATGATGTTTTGTCACTTGAAGGCCTGTGGATTTTAAGATTTAATGGTCCTTACCTTAGCCAAGGGGGTTTTAGTTTGTGACTTTGTGTACATCTTAAACTTCTAATATCATGGACAAATGAGTAGTTTAGAACATCTTAAACTTCTCCAGTTATCATTGTTATGCTGGTTCCCAACTATATATGTCAAAGATTCAGGAAGTGTGATTGGGTTGAACATCTTCTCTGGTTCATGGGTCTCTGGTATTTTTCCGATGCAAGATAAACTTTTGCCTCTTTGGCTATGTTAAGTGGAAGCAATTAGACAATGAGGGATCATTGTTATCCAATACTATCACATATTTTGAGGTTATATGGCAAAGGGAGAAGTCACGGGGTACCTTTTGTTGGAAAGGAAAAGAAAAACAATTCAAAGTCCTTTATGTAAAAATAAAAGTAGTCTATTATCTGGGACAACAAGAAAGGGAACTTGTCTAAATAATTGTGATGAAGTAATAATTGTCGTTTGTAACCTTAATTTTTTTTGTGAAAATTTGACCATTGTGTGTTTCAGATTTCTTGTATCAAATATACCTGTTTTTTTTTTCTTGTACTGCATCTTTCCTCGTTTGTGTTTGCGCGTGTGATTCTGCTATTTCACGGAAGAAGTAATAATTGTAGTATAACAATTCTGGTTGAAGAAAAGACTTAATTGCAGCCTCTAAAACCATTTGAGATAAAAAATCGATGAACAAAAAGCTACAGGAGCCTAACCGTATGTCAGATGCAGTAAGCCAATAAATAGTACCTAATCTCTTGGCCAGCCAATAGCTAGCCCATTGTGTGAAGCCTACAGAGAGAAAATTCATATTATAAACACACCACAATCTAAATATAACTTACTGTCAATCTAATGTGTTCTAGCTCAGCTATGCAATGATATATATGGCTGTATATCTGGGTTGCATTTGTGGGGTCGGGGTGCAAATTTCATTATTCTGTTTGCTGATTTATGATATATGGTTGCAGATGTTCCTTGGACTCATCTACTCATTCGCTCCCTTTGATTTTCTGCGAATAGGTATTTCAATCTCATTTCCTTTTTAACTATAGTTGGGGTCGGTTACAGAAATTCATGTTTTGAGGTTTGCACGTCTACCCATTTGTTCAATATGAAAATATAGACAAAATAGAGAATACAGATTACAGGGTTATCTGTCAACTGTGAATTCTAAAGGGTACTATTGTAGTTTGCACTTGCCAAACAGTGATTAATTGCGGAAAGGAGTGTACTGTGGCGTGATCATGATAGTATAGTATATTCTCAAAGTCACAAAGTTGTCCTTTATACTTGCTTAATGCTTTCTGTACTCAAACTACAAAATAAATTAAATGCTTTCTGTTCTCTTTTAGATTTAAAATTACTTATTTTGTACAGGTCGTGGGAACATAATAGATTTGTTTGATTACTCTGCTTTTGCTCTCTCATTCATCTTGTATCTGGTTGGTCTGTACCTCCGTTGGAAGCGCGAAAGGAACATTAGAGGGTTGGTTGAAATGCCGGAAGCGCATGATTGAGACTTGAGAATCACTGTAATGCCAACATCTAGCCATCTTTTCAACGTTTTGAGCTTGTAGATAGAGCCGGATGTCTTCACAACTTGGCATGTATGTTTGCGATGTGGTCCATGATGTGCTCATTGTCCCTGAGCTATGGTTGCATGTTTCGTGTAGTTGTACTGCTGTGTTTATATCACTTGTACATAAAATTAGAAAATTAGGTCTCCGTTTAACTGCAAGTTGTCTATGCGTTCGGATCGCTATGTAGAAATTTGTGTATGGGATCTGCTTGTTGAAGTTGTAAGTTTTAGGTAGAGAATATAAAGAGACAACATGGCTCTACTTGTAGTACTTGAGAAACTTTCAAATGTTTGCTCACTTTCAAAGTGTAATAAGATTTGTATTCAGGTTACATTTGGACTAAATTCTCTTGGGGTTACATATGCACGTTTGTAAGCTACCATTATTCATTCCAGTAGTTTGAACATATACAAAATATTTTCAAATAGTGATTGATTTTAGAAGCATGAGATAACATTCATTGATATTTGATGTGTGTTAAATTTCGCAAGTGACAAAATTTACTTGCAGTACTCCATTAAATGTGTACAAAAGTGTGTATATATATATGTAAGCCGATTTTGTTACAGAAAAGAAGTAGCAAATTTTGTGACAAAGCCCTGGGGATCACTAAAATTATGCCACTAGCCACACTACTAAACAATTTGCTGTAGTGGTGCTACTAAAATTATGCAGACTGTTACATAACATATATAACACTAACTCTCAGTCTCAACTATAAACAGTTTATCATTATCTCTTATCACTTGAATGGAATCAATTTCAGCACCTTCCTCATTAGTCACCAATGCATTTGTAGCATCAAACCCAAACTTCTGACCTGAACTCAAACAAGTAATTAAGTCACAATTGGTAGATAACAATAAGAGTAGATTTTTCTTGGAGTTAAAAATACCTGCAATGGTCTTGAGCGCATCTAATGTACTTGGCATTCTCACCAATTTACCAGGATGATTAGTAGTGCTCCGATTGGCCGGATGGCCTCGGTAGATGCTAACCCTCAAAGGGAGTACCAACCTTTCCTCATCTTTATTTTTCTTGTGGCTATCATCTTCTCCGGTGGTATCAGACATAACTATGCAGTGCCCTATCTCCCTCTTCTGCAGCATATCGCTCAAATTTACCGATGGAATCATATTCATGATGGTTTCATCGACTTGGGACCCGTTCATCACTAGAAGCTGCACTATGTCTAAATGTTTCTCTGTCGTCGCCACTTGGATAGCAGTTTGCCCATGCACATCCTTTGAGTCAACGTATAACCCGTGTTTCAGCAGCTCCTTCATCACTCCCACGTCGTTTCGTTTGGCTGCTGTGCAGAGGAGATCGCCGGCTATGAATGGATCAGAGATGGAAGCCCAGTGGTAGAGGATCTTGAATATTGAATGATGCTTTGCTGCAATAGATTCCCATAGCGCTGTGTTTCCTTCCAAATCTGTCACATTTATTCCTCAAACTTAACATAGTATCATGATCATTTATCAACATAAAGGGTTAATTTATCATGCATTTTGCAGAAGGTACTCAACTTACATTTCATATTAAAAAAACATCAAAATGTTACCTCTTAGGTGTAAGCTGCAAGCATGTTTGAGGAGAACAACTACACATTCTTCGTGGCCTTTCGATGCCGCTATATGCTGAGATGTTTAGGAATCGTTAGGCCAACAAACACACAAAATATGTAGATAAAAGGCATGAAAAATTTTAGACAGAATGTACCAATGGAGTCTTCCCTTTAGAATCTCCAACATCAGGGTCAAGACCGGCCTTCAGAAGCTCATTAAGAAACGCAGCATTTCCCGTTCCTGCCACAGTCACCAAATTGATCGACATGTTCACATCACCATCCACCTCTTCATCCATGAACAAATCCCCCAACCGCAAATCCTTAAGCTTCTTGTGATGCTGAAGGAAGTTCTTGAGCATGATGACATTATCCTCCTGTCTCGTCTTCATTGCTTCAACCAGAGACGAAGTTTTGAGCCTCAGCAGCTGCGAGAGCGTCTTGGTACGATAGGTGAAGCTCTGAGGCGTTGAGCAGAAGGCTCCGACTTCACCAAACATGCCACCCGAACTGAACTCCCAAACGACGTTTTCTTTCTCCATTTCGCAGTCAATCATCTCTACTTCCCCGGACACGATAATGTAGACGTCGTCAGGAGCCTCCTTCTGTATTATAACATCCTCTCGCGGTGGGATGTACTCTGCTTTCATGTCTGCTACCAGAAGCATGAGGATTTCTGTGGATACACCCTTGAAGAGATAGACGCCTTGCACGGTTGGTAAGAAGAGGTGGTGTTGGATGCTTTTGCATAAGGTTTTGGGGAGCTGTTGTATGAGTTGGTTCTGGTTCAAGCTCTCGGCTTTGAATCTGAGGCACATGTAAGCCAGAATCTGGTCTTTCAACCGAGGAGGCAGACGATTCCGCATCACAAAACTTGATGCGGCTTCGATGCTACTTCTCTGCACAAATGAATCGAATATTGGTAACTTGCGTGCAATGTTGTGTGTCGTGCATGTGTCTTTTATTGTGCGCGTGTGTTGTGTATGTGCAATGTTGTGTGTCATGTGTGTTTTATGTGCATGCAATGTTGTGTGTCGTTGATGCGTCTCTGCACAAACAAATCCAATATTGGTAACTTGCGTGCGATGTTGTGTGTCGTGCGTGTGTTTTCTGTGTATGTGCAGTGTGTGTGCAATGTCGTTGCATTGTGTGCACGGTGTCTGTTTGGGATGGACTTGATTTCACTATTAAATTTCAAATATTTACTTAATTGTGAGGATTTTGAATTGAAATTCAATTTCAAATCCAAACCTTCAATTCCATGATACCAAACGCACCCAAATGAAACAGAGGACTTACGAATTCCATGGTTCGACGGGTGCCCTCGACGACCAAGTTGGTCATGTTGCCAATGATGTAAGCAGTGAGGCCTAGGTTGAAGAGCATGTAACATATGATGAAAGCCATCTCTAAGGTGTTCTGAGCGTGGATGTCGCCATAGCCAACGGTGGTCATTGTGGTGGTCGACCAGTACAAGGCCGAGATGTATCGAATCCAGAGGCTCGTCTCTTTGAAGTTCGGTATAGCTGACCCGATCCACGTGTTGCCTTCGTCTGGATACTGCACAGCCAGCAAGTATGCCAAGCATGCCGCAAAATGTGCTTGCAACAATGTCACCTGATTCAATCATTCATTTCTACCTTTTAATTTACATGTTCAGTTTACACATGCATGTCAATTTCGTAATTTTCTTTACTTACGAACAGGAGTCTCGCACATCGAACCCAAAAATAGCTAAACCTGATGTCTTTTTCGATCCTACACGTGACAATCAAAAAGAAAAATATTAAAAATAAGTACATTAAAACTGGCAAACCGATGGCCTCAGTTCAAAAATTAGAACCGTGAATTTCTTTGCCAGGCCGATTATGGTTCCAATTTTTGCAAAACTGAAGAAGCGATTTGTAAAAGTTAGAAATTAATAGTTCATTATTTAACATATTTAGTGTTGATATAGTTTATTTAAATAGACTAACATGTTGTGGTCCGTATGTGCGGACAGGAGACCACCTCTATCGAATTGTTTTGTATGAAGAGTAAGGCGATGGTAGTAAATAACTACCTGGTAAAGAAACACTTGACACGACGGAGACGCCAAAATCTGAGCATGCCGAGGACGGAGTAGGAGACGCCGCCGTGATGTTTGCCGGTAACAATGAATGCTATAGTCTCGAATGGTATGGTTGAAGCCACATCCATTATAAACCATGTTGATAGGTACCTGCATTTTATACTCTATGTTTGTTACTCCTCTCAAACTGCATTATCTTATCCTCTAATTTTTTTTTTCTCTTAAAATTGCATTTCTTATTAATTTCGATGTTTTTCATTATCAAGTTTTTATTTAATACTAATATTTATTTTATATTTAATTTTAACTTACATTTAGTAATTACTAAAAGTTGAAGTATATACATGAAAATAAACAATAACAATCCACTATTAACTCTACACTGAATTGAACTGTTTAGAATTATCAATTGACCCCCACCCCACTTGGGAATTGTGGGATCGCATTCTTGACACCTACCTCAATGTGGAAACTTCTACAGTACTACTATCTAAAGTGAATATGTAAAGCATATATATATATATGTATTAATTAACCTAATTACCATAATTATAAAGAGATGGCATTGGCTGAAAAATGAATATGTATAATTAATGATGATTCTGTGTCTTTTCTTTCGTTTTCTCTTGGAAACAATGTTTATTCTTTGTTGGACTATTTCCATTGAGATTGTTTTTACCACTTTTTCTAAGTATTCTTCCTGGTTATTCTAATTACCCTAGTATGATGGGATGGTGCACTCATTATTGCATGAGAATATTTCACCTGCTTAGTAAACACTTAAAAACATATTCTTTAGAAAAGTAGCAATAAAGTTTCATTTTCGAATTTTTGGATTTGAGTAATTAAATATTACAATTATTAAAAGCATATTCTTTATAATTCTAATAGCTTCATTGCTGGATTCGAATATATTCTTCATAATAAGTTCTAAACATTAAAAATAATTTGATTATATTCTCCAAGTTCTAAAGTCTAAACATAAAAACTAATTATTGTCACGTGGTACTATATATTTTTAACACTAAGAATCTCTATAAGATTATGTACTCCCCCCATTAATTCCATCATTAAATACCTAATGTTATATTTTAGGATGTTCATCATTAAATATCTCATTTCATTTTTACTATTTTAGTAAATGGATTCAATGTTTCATCAACTCATTTCACACATATTTTTTATAAAACAATAAAAAATACTAGTACTAGGACTTATATTCCAAACTTTTTCTACTTGTGTTAGGTGAATGAGAGATTTAATCTATATATTATAACAGTAATATTAGGTAAAGTAATTAAAGCTAATTACATGATGCGATATGATGGATGATGGGAAATAAAGAAAGCCCAATGAAGAAAAAAAGGTAAGAAGAAAAGAAGGGATGAACTGACCTTTTGGCAATCTTTTTACGATCAAGAACCAATAATTGAGTGGTGGAATCCATATAAGCAACAAAAAAAGTGAGGATAATATCGATGGCAAAAAAGATGTCGACGATGTTATCAGCTATGTATAATGGTGGGCTTGGTTTTGAGTTAAGAAATGCTATCTCATAAGGGCACACCCACGCCGAGTACACAACCAATACCACCATCACTGTCTCCCAACACCTGCACCACCAACCATCACCATTAATTTCAATCTCTTTATTCCAATTTTAATTAGCAAGGATGTGTTCAAATATTTTAGTGATGCAAACGTACGTTCAGTCAATCGCAATTGTAGAAAATAGAGAAGAAAAAGGAGGAGAAAGAATACTTTTGTTACGTGACAATATGTCTGAACTACTGAACTTTTATTCACGTGAGTTCAATTCACCCGTTTCACATACTGTTACATTTTTAGAAGTCTTATTTATTTGACTAATGATGACATAGTACTTCTCATTTTAGGTATATTTTAATTTAGGCCCCTACCTAATTAATCCATAATTGCATGGTATGTGGTGGATATAAACTCGCTTCTAATACACCCAACTTATCTATTATATATCCAAAAATATAAATTCAAAAAGGGAATGGTTCCTTTAGAAATTTGTTAAACTGAGAATACTCTGAACTAAAAATCATAATTTGTTGATACATTAATATTATGGACAACACAAAACATATTTGTTTATAATATTTAGTCAGAAATTGATATTCATAAATCAAAAATTAATATTGAATGGATAATATGATGTTAACTGATATTCATGTATTAGTTATATATTTTAATAAGAGTTCTTAAATAAACCATCTCCTATAATTAAGACTTACATTATTATTGTATGTGTATATGTGTAAATATGCATAGCAGCATAGATCTGCATTGCATTGCCCATACCTTTAACATTTAAATGCTTGTCTCACCCTTCTCATATTAGCCCCAATACACATGCACATGCACCAATAACTAATAACTTCATAACCCAACAGTCATGTCAATTTCTAGTACATGTAATATTGACAACACAGCGGTACGATACAAGATTTTTTTCATCGACTCGGGTCTGCTCTGTGTTATCGTATTAAATTTGGACCCACCATTCCCATAAAAAAAAAAAAAAAAAAAAAACTTACTACAAGTTACAAGGACTAACCAACTTATATAGTAATTTAGGACAAACATGACTTTAACAATATATGCAAGAAAAGTGTTTATGGAAAGAGAAGAGATGTCTAACCGATATCTTGTATCCATTGGAGAGATGATTCTTCCATGAGGAACATTGGAGCTACTGTAACCTGAAACACCAAGTGGTGGAACTACAATCTTTGATAGATTCTTGAAACTTAGTTCCTCAGATGTTGGGCTCATTTCTTCTTCCTCTTCCCTTTTCTTGCCTGAATTAGACTTGTGACTGCAGCAACCCAATTTCACATCCATTTTTTGCACTATAAATCTACTTGGCTACCCCAAATCAAAACCAAATTTATAAGAAACCACCCTCTCTCTCAAAGAAACAAATACATGTTGAAAGCATATAGGAAAGAAGGAAGTGGAAGGGAAGAACTCATTATATATATAAATGATAAATGATTTAGTGTATGAGTGGTAGATATGGTATGATGTTAGTATGGGTGAAGAGACAAAATATTAAATGATGAAATGGTGCTTTCAAAATAGTGCAATAGGTGGGTCACACTGCGATTGATTGATTTTGTATCCGATAAGGTCTTTTATAATGCATAAATTTAATTTTTTTTATTTATAATTTTTAAAAAAGTTTTGGATCTTTAGTCTATTCTCTAAGAATGGACTGAGGCCCCTACCTACTTTTGTCCCATACACAAGTAAATTAGAGTAAATTACTTTACTTTACTATACTTTCTTTTTTTTGTTGTTTTTATGATTTTTTTTTTGTTCTAATTTTTCTGGTCTAATTTGAATTGCTTGTTGTTGTAGTAGGGTTTTAATTGTGACAAAAACTTGTGCCTTATTAAAAAGGAAACAAAAGAAAGCTAAGAGAGAGATCCGTGTTTGACTACTCAAGGATATGATACGTATTTTATAAAGATGGGTATAATATCAAGATTCTCTTTTTAATGTATTTTGTTGTGATTAAAAATGCACTTTTTATGGCTTGCTCAAAACAAGTCTTGGAATGATGCTAATAATGGCACCGGATGCCAACAATTTGGTGGATATTCGAATTAGTTTTTTTTTCTTTTCTTATGGTAAGGATTCGACCACAGAAACTATAGTAAAATTTAGGTTGTAGCATATCGTATGCAGAGGTGTTTTAGACTTTTAGCCTGTATCATCCTTGGCCATATTTTTCTGGTTTATAAATAAAGGACAAATTCCCAAAACAATATTCAAATCCTAGTCGATCTTGTAACTTTAAAAAATGATCAATTAAATTATAACTTTGACATTTTTCTCAATTATCCCATAATGAAATAGTCATGTTGCGTATCTAAAGTTATTGAGGTAACGCATACAATACATGTGTAAAACTTAATGACATGACTGGCTAATGATATTATATGTAACTGGTTAAGTAGTTGAACATTTTGTTTACATAGTGATTTTCATTTGTCTTGCAAATCTCATATTATAAATATTTAGAAAAATGTCAAAATTATATATAAACTGTCATTTTTTTAATTAAAATTGCAAAATTAACCAAAATTTTTGACCAAATTTGGTTATAAAACTATTCATAATGCAAATGATATCAAACAATGTGATAGAAATTATATTGGCATGCCCAACCCAACGACGACAAGGCCCAAAAACTTGTTGCACGGAGAGGCAACTGATTATATTAACAAAGAACTTGTGTACATGTACAGAAATATTATACGTACTGCATATATTTAGGCATATTATTTTACTTTTCACTCAAATGAAAACTACTTTCAAAAGTTTGCCATATAAATTAGTAATCTGATTACAAATTGGATGATTATACATAATATATCTCTACATGTATATAAGTCCAATTTTTTTCTACAGTATTCTGTCGGTATTAGTCTGGAGTATATATTTAACCAATTACACGATTTCTAATATCCCTCCGTCCTACAACAGAAGTCTATTTTTATCATTTTAGTCTGTCTCTCAATAAGAGTCATCTTTCACTTTTACTATAAATGGAAGTACGTCTCACATACAATTAACTTATTTCATTCACATAATTTTATTACTATAAAACTAATATAATAATGAGACTGATCATATTTCACTAACTATCTCCACCATTTTTCTTCACATTTTTTAAATCCCGTGTTAAGTCAACTATGGACTCCTATTTCGGGACGAAAGGGAGTACAATTTTTTTTATATTGAGAATGAAAATGGTGGTGGAGTTATAAGAGCTTCCACGCTTGGCCGCCCTTGATGTTGAACTTTTTCAATCTACCAAATAACATGACTACTATGAGTATTAATTTGCCTTCATCACTCCATTTTCCGGCAAGTCCATACCATTTTCCGATACATTTTGGATCCCTTCTTACCTGCCGATCGCAGCTGAAACCGGTTGTCAATCCCACATTTCCATAAGCACTGCAATATATTGTTATTTATCACAAATTATAATTACATAAAAAATTACTTCCACACTCAATATGAAACGAACTAATAGAGAAATGTTGCATTGTTTATCACCTTATCACTTCAAATGCTATATTCAATACGCTGAAGTTGATAGGATCATCTTTTAGGCTCTTCCTCTCCGTAATGCAAATCATAACGATGAATATAGCAAGATAAGAAATTTGTGAAAAGGTGAAGTTCTTTGCTATTATGTTTTTTCTTTTTTCCTCTTTTCCTTCTAGCATTGGTTGGCCTTGTTCATCACTTTTGATAGGTACAAATGATGTATATGGAGGAAGATACCTGTCAAAATACAAATACAAATACTAATTAACTCATGATGGGATCGAGCATTAACCACTCTACCACCAGGCCAACTCAGACACGAGAGTCAGAGAGAGAGAGACTAACATCATGAGCATGAAAAACACCAATATGGCCGGGGCGATGGTTGAGAGGTCAACAATATTCTCACCGGAATGCCTAACGTTGGCGCATTGGAAAAAGATTCCAACAACTCTCCGGTAACTATTCATGCCATCTAATCCCACATTATACCATTCCATAGAAGAAAACAATATGGAAGCAATCAAAAGAAACCCTAACACTGTCGTTAAAAGCAGCATCGACTCTAGCTGAGGAAGCAAGTGTGGGAATCCGACCTCCCTCGTATTCTTGAGCAAATACTCAGCCTCATTCCTTTTCAACCTCTTCCCCAACAACCATATCATCGCCCTCAAAGCCAACGGAAACAATGTGTTTCCAAGAAGGATTTGAGGAAGAAGGATGAGAAGAAGACCAGTGTTTTTACTAAAAACAATCATGTTCTCATTTGTAGGAATGAAGCCACAGTTAGCAAAGGTCGAAACCACAGTAAAAACCGAAAAAACCGAAGTTTTAATCCCCTTGCTCTTTAACACACTCTCCGCACCCGAAACAAGAGACAAATACATTAACACAGATGCAACGCCGATCATTTGCACAACCACAACATACCCCAACACTAAAACTGCCAAGAATTTTATCGAATCGAATTTGAGAAATGAATGATCATGATCAGCTGTCAACGCAATAGGTGGGGATTCCACAGACTCAACCCTTCCCTCGAAAAAGGGTTTGGGAGTGAAGTGGAGACGGAGGAGTGAGGTGAAGATCTCGCCGCCTAGGAACATCAACACGGTCATCACTATCAGGTGTTGGCCGGAGAAAACCTCCATTTCCACCGTCATCATGCTGGAGACGGTGGCTGCCGACACGGATGTGAAGAGCAAGTCGATGTTCCTAGGCGTGGGCGAAGGGAGCCGAGGCTTCCATGCCTTGAGCATGACGAACCCGAATAGGGAAATGAAGAGCAAGTAGAAGAGAGACATGAAAAAGGGGTTGGATTTCATGACAAGAATGTGGTAGGCGCGAAAGAGGAGAAGCTTGGTTACTTTCCATGAACTAATGCAAAGGGTTTTTATTTTCTTTGTGTAGTAAGAAAAGTGATCCATTGTTTTTTGTGGGGTGAATTGGTTTTGCTCATTGAGGTACTATATATAGAGGAGTGTAATACACTTATAAAATAATGACAAAAGAGTCAACCTTAACAAGGTCATTTTAGTATTGTCAACCTTAAAATTATGAGGCAATCAATACTTATAATATTAACTAAATTTTGAAATAATATGGATAATGAAATATATCCTTGTGATTGTTTAGTGGATGAGATTAATAAGATTGATATGATTGAAAATGATTAAATACTCAATCAAACTTGGGATGAATATCAACCTTTGGATGATTAATGGAGTTATGGAGGAGGAGTTATCAATCACAACTGGAATCATGCAAAAAAAAAAAATTAATTAAGTTGGATTGTTAATTTTATTAGTTACTGGTTTATTAACTAAACGAAAGGCTATGTTACAATATTAAGTATTAACAAGTATATAAGAAATACATTTAAATTGAAGAGAAATGTTGTAAGGAAATTGTTTTTGACAAATATATAAGAAATACATTTAAATTGAAGAGAAAGGTTGTAAGGAAATTGTTTCGATACTCCCTCCGTCCACTAAAAATAGACTCATTTGCCATTTTGGGGTGTCCACAAAAAATAGTCTCATTTCTAATAATGGAAAATTTCTCTCTCATACTTTTCCCACTTTTTCTTCCATGTCATACTTTACTCACGTTTTCTCTCTATCTCTCTTACTTTACCTACTTTTTCTTCTTCCCTTTCTTATTTTACTAATTTCTCATTAAAACCAGTGTCGTTCACAAATGGCACTATTTTTTTTGGATAGAGGGAGTATTATTTACTGTTGTAAGGAATATTTTTTTATAAAAGTATGAATTTAATCGAATTACTTCTAAGTCCAAGGAATGAAATCTGGACAACCGTAAACGACTGCAACCCTTGAGCACTATAGAACACTACACTATTTGAAATTCTGTGCATTTTAGTATCGGGTGTAAACTCATCCCTGGTCGACGGACAATATAAATTGAAAATACCTTATATAAGTGTTTCCAACTAATTTTTTAAAAATGATCCAAAAATAAATCTGTTGGATTGCTCCCGAGCAAATAATATTAAATTAATATGAATGTTGGATGTGCAGTCGATGATTCTAACAAGTAGTATCGGAGACCCCTACTTTGGACCGCGCTGCCCAATTTTCCAAGACTCAAACTTCGTATTTCTTGTCTAGTTTTTTGTACGAACTAGAAATAAACTTTTCTTAGATTTCCAAGGCCGCTCAAAAACATAGCATATTATACAATCGAATTATGAGCTTAATTATTTTATTGGAACGTCAAGTTCAGTTCACCTCTTCACGAGATTACTAAATCGCAATAATGCAGTCAGATCCTAGAAAAATGAGTGACTCAAATATTTTTCTATGAAAAGAAATTGAAACAAATTAGAGTGACACTAGAATGGACATTAGATTTTGAATTAGATTTAACTAAGCCATAATTAACTACTAGTAGTATAATTTAATGTTACAAGATTCATTATAATTAGTGTTATTTGCAACTTAAATAAATCAAGCGCAGAAGTTTGTACCGCCAATAGGAGAAATTTTTGAATGCATGTGAGAATTTTGTTTAATAAAGTGAATATTCAATTAAATTGTTGACTAAGTTAGATTACTAATGCGCAATATTGCATTAAAATGATGTAGCAACAATGAGTGGCTAAACAGCGCCTTTCACGCCAGAATAAATGCGGTATAGGAATCAGTTTAAATTATGGAGATGAGCCATGGCATATTTTAATAAACCATTCCTCAACTCAAAATCAATTTAATAATCCATAATTGAATTGCAACCATCCACGATGTTGTATGGGAACTATATACAATAAGTATTATATAGCCATCCATGTCGATATAGACAAGAATATTTTTTTCAGTTGCATTATTGATTATTAAATTTAACTTAGGAATTATGTAGATGAAGAGGTCGGCATCTGTCGGGTCGGATCGGATAACCTCTGCGATTTTACTTGCATATCCGACCTCAGATAACATAATAAAAGCTACCCGATCTTGACTAGTATAAGAAACCGAGTACGCCAAAAACTCGTGTTTAGGTACCCGAACTAAGTATTATAATATAGTTTGAAAGACTATATCTGGTGACTGAATATATATTATATCAGATTTACGAAATTAAATATATAACTTAATTCTAGATGGATAATTTTATATGATAATTAGTTATCATAATCTAACGATCTCTCTAAGTGTCATATGTCTTGCACTAATTATCCACTCATCAATAATAAAATGAACAAATCCGTGTTGAAGGCGTGTAGGAAAAAAGCATATTCAAAGAAAAATAAATCTTGCACAGGTGTTAGACATACAATGACTTTGGCCATCTTTTTCTATCATTTCCAAATCAATCATTTGGGAGTATAGTATGGAGATAATATTAAAATATTTATTTCTTTAAAACAAACAAGTGCTATAAGGGCGGGTTGGCCCGGGGGAGGCGAACTTAATTAAGTACGGATTCATAAACATATGTACGTAAGTATATATACCTTTTCAATTTTTTTTCTATGCTTTGTTTAAAAATTTTTAAATTAGTTGGCAATATAACTTATTCGTGTTTGGATAACTCTTTATAGAATATTATAAATTCGTCTTTTAGGTTAAACTGAGAGAAAGCGGTAGCTGTTTTGAAAATTCATGCAAGTTAAATTATTTATAATTATAGGGCTAGTTACATAATATTGCATTTCAATACTTGATCATTTTACGACTTAAACTCAACTTTTAAAATGTACTACTTCAATATTGTGCTCCTAAAGTTTTCCACTCATTTGAAGCTATAGGTCATAGGTTCGTATTAAAATGATAACCTCTCTTAAAGTGAAAGTGACATCGTGACACCACTTATACAGCAATATTATAAACGCTACATAACAATATTACAAACACTACACAAAAATCTATAGATTGTTGTATAGTGTGTCGAATATTGCTGGACAAGAAAAATTGTTGTATAAAGAGCAGCAAATTGTTGGCCGAGTTTTTCAGATTTTTTTTTCTTTTTTTGCCACGTAGCAGCTTATTATTTGTCCACGTGTACAAATGATTGGCTAGGAATGGTGGTATGGTGTTATTTTAAGGGGTGGTGGCACCCTAACATGCCCCTTAGGTCATATATCACGATAAATGTGTAACATAAATAGATTTACCAAAAGAAAATCTCTACGTGTAGTAAAATAGTTTCTCTAAAACATGAGTACGAAATAAGAATGTTTTTACACAACATCGATAATAAGTTGAAATTCAAAATTAGTTCGAACCAGATTTAACCTACCGATATAATAAGAATGGATCTAATAAAAATGAAATGATATAATGATAATCGTCCAAAAATAATACTCCCTTCGTCCCATAAGAATATGCACTACTTTCTTTTTAGTCCGTCCACAAGAATATGCACTTTCCAATTTTGGAAAGTCTTTCCTCTTTAACGAGGTGAGACTAATTCTCCACTAATAATACTTTAATTATTTTTATTCTCTATCTCTCTCTTACTTTACCAATGTTATATTAAAACTCCTGTCAAATCCAAAGTGCATATTTTTCAGGGACGGAGGGATTAAAATGTGATATTCCCAGACATAGTAATATGATGCTCATTGCCCAACTAGAATTAGTGAGATAGTATTGTGGGCCGACACCAAGGGCATAATTAGCCGATTGTTCAGGTCACTAATGGGCTGATCCCTATCAATATTCAGTAGCGGAAAAGAAGCTCGATTAGCGATTCTTTGGCCTCTCTACACCAGTCGTTATTATTTTCATAAGGTCCGATTACCTGATGCTTTTGCCTTTTGTCATTATGAGCCGTTAGAGCATCCCCAATGCTACGCCTTTTTCATCGCCCTTTCCATCGGACTTTCCAAAAACACCTCCTGCCACATTATAAGGACTTCTTACCCTCCTGCCACGTCATAAGAACTTCCCACTGACCACTGCACAATCCGGACTTTCCATTGCCCTTCACGCGCGGACTTCCAGCAATAAAAAAAATTCACAAATATGCAATTTACGTTACGGAATTAAAATTTCAACGAGCCGTCTATATTGAGTTTTAAAAAAATTGAAAAAATTGGAAAGTCTTCGACGCGCCACAATGCGGACATCCCGATGCCCTTTCGCACACCCTTCCGCCGGAGACCGCACCCCTCCCATGTCCTTAGACGTCCACGTCCTTCCCACGCAGCCCCAATGGCGGACGTCCCCAACGCCCTTCCCAGAAGCCTCACCGACGTCCGACGGGAAGGGCACCGTTGGAGATGCTCGTAGTTTGAATGACTGGGTTTAGGCAAACTTAAAAAATCAGATGGCCCTAACATGCTTTAGCCCAATCACAAACTATTACGGGCCGTTTTGATTAGTGAGATATGCTGTATAAGACTTCCAATTATGTCAAATTCAAAATATAAATAAGAAAAAAACGCTTTATATCATAATGCAAGTTCCATCTGTATGTATAATAACAGCAAATTGGGTAATGAAATTGTGAAAAACATGAGAATTGCAAAACATAATCTCAACTTAGCAAACTCAGCCCAGTTCATTTATCAAAGATGAAAAATGAACGATGCAAACATTAACATGATAAACATCTGTAAAGTCGAAATGTGGATATCAGAAAACTCAAAATTCTAAAGAGCAAAACTGGAATTCACCAAAACACTAAGATAGATATTTCAACTAATCATCAAAGAGAGACATTCCAATGTCGTCGTCACTCTCCTCCTTCTCTTCCTCCTTCGCAGCTGCAGGTTCCTCAGCAGCCGCAGCACCACCACCAGAGGCCGCAGCTGCAGCGCCACCACCTCCCACAAAGGCACCACCACCACCACCTCCAACAATCACCTGCATTATTCATTCATCACGAATCAATAATAATTAAAGCAGTTATGATTGTAAATCTCTACGGCAATCACCAAAAAAAAAGAAAAAGAAAACCATATACATAGGGGGTGTTCAGTTTGCAAGATTGTATCTTGGATTAAACATGTAGTGTGTCCCGGATTAAATATGTAGTGTGTTTGGTTCATGAGATTCAATCCCACAATTCAATCCTTGATGAATAATCATGGAATAATTAGCCATAGCTAACCCCTATGACTAAAATAATCTCACCTCTCAATCCTAGATTGTATCTTGGCAAAATAATCCTAGATTGTATCTTGGTATTATTTTATCAAGCGAACACATCATAGTATATATTCGAATTCAAAATACCAAAATGAAACATATATTGTCAATTTCTTCATCAAAGACAGGAAATAAGCGACAAGATCGTGAGCGCAACTTAAGCAAAAAAACAGCATTTTGATAGTTTAATAAATGGTTTCGTGAGAATTAGATCGGTTCTATTAAGGACAGGTCATATTGATGACCAAGAAAATTCTGGAGAAGAAGCAAGCTTCAACGCTTTGTGATTTCTATGCTATGTATGGTCGTGCCTAAGAGCATATCAGATGAAGTAGATTCTTCCTTTTTATCAATCAAAACCCCTTCCCACTGTACAAGCTTCTTCCAAATTATACAATCTTCTGGATGTGGATGATATGTATATAGATGGATCTTATATGTATATATGGTACCCCAGTGAGAAATTAGTATCATGTCTATCTAAATACATTATGACGACAAATTTTGGGGTACAACTGTAACCCTTGTACTACATTTTACTAATATGTAGTGAGAATACATGCTAATGTTTAAATCATAAGGGGGCGTCTGGTAGCTCTTATAATTTTTAACATGGCTTTATGATTAATGAGCTTTCATGATTTGGTGGATAGAATAGTAGGGTAGGGTGTTGGTTCAGCCCATGGAGGGAGTTTGGTTGAAGAGGAGAATAAAGGAAACAAAATTAGCTCTCACTAAATTACCCTCTCATTGCTGATTGATAATTAGCATCGCTCATCCCAATTTTTTAGATAAATATGGCGGTAAACCTAGTTTGGTTCCTACCCAATCATTCTGAAAGTCCATTAGGTTGCTTAAATAGGTTACTTAACAAGGATTGTACTTTCCAGCATTGTATCATCGACGCCTATAACAAACAGACAGCTCCACCGATCATACAACGCCCAGCCGAGCATCCGAAACAGCTGCATCAAGGTTAGTGGTAGCTCTTTGTTCTGTTGTTGTGTGTTTCTGTTGCTATGGATGCATATACTATGCGCTGAAAATAGATTACTTGTATCTACGCGATTGTTTCTACTCATGTGTTATTCCGTATAGAAATATATACGATTGCGTTCAATATCTAGTTTTGTTAGTCGTAGTGATTATGTTGTATGCGTAATGTTGCAGACATGGCTTCGAAGGGAAAGGCGAAGATCACGTACAACGGGAGCCAATCAGGTGTCGAACTGACTTTATATGGCAAATATAGTGTAGGAGTCTGTAATGACGGGTAGTTATTATGTTGTGTGTTTTGTCTTTTGGAGGGCAAAATGGTACAAATGTCCTGTTTTTCAGCCTAATCGTGTAAAGCTCAAATCTTATACCAGCTCACCACCTTGATACTCTTGAGATGAAGAGGCCGATAGTAGTAGATGTAGGGCTGAAACCCTGTGGATGAATCTCGGGTCGGTGGAATGGTGTTCGGGCTACCAAGCGACGGAAATGGCGTGAAGGAATTGGTGTTTCACGCTATTTACAAGTTACCAGACACTCCTAAGTATCGTCGCGCGAGATTTGTATTAGTATGCAACACCCACAAGGTCGGCTTCAAGCCCATGATTACACTTACATACCACCGACCTGCATCCGTTTTCCAACGGCAATTCCAGCTCAATTTACATGACTAAGCAGTTTCAGATCTGTTCCAACTGCGAAAGCAAATCGCAATAAAATCGAAATAAACCACTAGTTATGTCTATCTATGAACTAAAATGAACTCTGAATGTATAGACCAAAATATGTCTATCTATCCGGTTTGGAACAATAGAAAAAAACACTAATGACGTGTACTAATAAGACGGATATGTTAACATAACCGGGCGTTCTGCATATCTATACATAGACGTCACCACGGTTCATGAACCGCCGGTCCCCGGTTCGAAACCGCCGGTTCCGGTTCAAAAAAATATGGAACCTGAACCGGCCCGCCTAGGGTCAGGCGGTTCCGGTTCCGGTTCAGTCACGGTTCCAAGCCGGTTCAAAACCGGCGGTTTCCAGACGGTTCCGGGGCGGTTCCGGTTCGGACCGCCGGTTCAATGCCGAATTTTTTTATTTTTTATTTTTTAATTTTATTCCGGTATAGTACTAGTTGTAGAGTTGTAGGTGTAGTTGTAGTCTTGTACTATCGAATAAATAAATAAAACGAGAATGTCAATTGACAAATGGAGTAGAAGTCGACATTGGAGTTGGAACAATTGGAATTTTATTGAAACAATACAATCATACAAATTTGAACGATATGTGAATGTCGATATTACAAATACAAATGTTGAAAATTGAAATTACAAAAGAATCAAAAGACTTAAATAAAAAAAGTTGAAGTAAAAAACAATAAATTATAAATGTAAATAGATAGTATATATATATACTCTTAGTCGGCATGCCTACGCCTGCATGCCTATACCCTAAACCCTGAAAAGCTACCGGAACCGCCGGTTTCCGGCGAACCGGCGGTTACGGTTCTTGATTTTTCGTGAACCTGAACCGGCCCGCCTAAACCGCCGACTCCTATCCGGTTCCGAACCGCCACCGCGGTTCCGGTTCACGGTTCCGAACCGCCGGTGACGGTTCCGGGCCGGTTCGGTTTGGTGACGTCTATCTATACATATATAAAAGCCGAGTTTTGATCTTAATTGCAAATATTTATAAGCTTTGGATTGTTTTGTAAAATGTAGATATTTTGGTTGGTCTATCAAAAAATTAATTCAATTTATGAATATGACTGTTACAATTTAATCACCAATTATACAAATTATTATTTGAATTAATTCATTTAATTATATTTCATTCATACGATATATTATGACACTAATTAGAGTGCTTCTATACATATATAAAAGCCGAGCTTTAATCTTAATTGCAAATATTTATAAGCTTTGGATTGTTTTGTAAAATGTAGATATTTTGGTTGTTCTATCAAAAAATTAATTCAATTTATGAATATGACTGTTACAATTTAATCACCAATTATACAAATTATTATTTGAATTAATTCATTTAATTATATTTCATTCATACGATAGACTGTGGCACTAATTAGAGTGCTAAAAATATTGTGGAAGTTTTCTTCATAAAGGTTTATAAATTTTGGGCAGTTACAAATTTTTAATAATTAGTATGATTTAATCTCAGTATTTAATTATACATAGTAACCGCCACATTATTACACACTATTTGGAATTGTGTTAGTCATAATTTAATATAAATTTTAACACACTATAACTTCTCTATAATTTTTGTCTCTATATATATATATATGTGTCATTCACTAGCTTAGTACTCACTTTCTCATTACCTTTATGAAGAATCTATTCCATCACTAAATTTTCTGCAAAACGAATTTGTTTCCGGTATGGTTCTTGCTCTTTATCAATAGTATCTTTTTATATTTCTTCATTTTACACATTCTTTAAGTGTGATTATTATATTACTAATATTTGTTGTTATGTGTTGAAACCATAGACATGGAATTAATCTCTCTTAGTGATCTACAATCTACCATAACTTTATCAATCAAGGGTTGAAATAATGGAAGCATTCACTTTGCCAAATTTGGTTTTGAAATTGGTAAGTACTTTATGAATTTTATAGTACAAATGCTGTTCGCATTATTCATGAATGAAAATATTTCTCGAATTTGCAATATAGAGTCTGTAGTTGACTTTTGTTTGAAGTTCTTATCTACATGTAAGAACAAATTGGCGTGACTAAGAAGATGGCGTCGATGCAGGATGATGAAAGTGTTGGAGACGATGAGTGGAGAAGATGAAGGCTATTGGAGATAGATGGTGGCCAATGGGCGATGGGGCAGAGCTGCATGAGCATAAATCATTTTGAATTCTATTTTTCATTGAATTTTTTCATTTCTTAGTTGCATTCTGATTATTTTTTTATTAATGGAATTGACTAATTTACGTTGTTAATCAATTTTCTATTAATGAAATTATTGAATGTTGTATGATTAGTAATTAAATGGATAGATGAATAATATATATAATTAATTTCAATATTATTAAATTAAAATTTCAATATTTCAAGACAATCATGAAAAGTTATTTTGATTTTTCAACATCGCCAAAAATTATTAATAATATAATCAAAGATTGCTTCTTAATTGATGCCATTGGTTTGAACTGGATTAGTGATTTAAAACCTCTATATAATTCTATTTATTTTATCATAGTTTATTTAATTTATATTTTCAATTTTGTATGACAAAATTCAATAGGTGCAACGCACAGGGGTTGATAGTAGTTAAAATAATCCGCAGCCCAAATTCTGATCGGAGATACCAAAATCCGTTGGCCGGAATAGACGGATATGCTATCCCATCCCACCTCAATTTCATGCTTCTTCTCGGCACGCCGTTCCTTCCACGGCGCGCTGCCGTCTCACAAGCTCCAAGCCCACGCGTTTTGCTGTCGTCAGAAGAAGACCAAGACGGGGCCCTTGCTGTCACCGGCGGCGCTTCCTTTCGACCTCTCCCCTCCTCCCATCGACCTCGACCCGCTGGTTAGCCGCTCTCACTTCAATCTACTCCATTTCACACGCACTCTCACACATTTAGTCTTTGCTGAGTACACATCATTCCCGACACTGTTCAATCAAATAGCTGTGAGTTTGTTAGGTTATTCTTTGTTGAAGCGTGCTTTACCCTAATTATGAGATTGTGCTGATGGATTATTTTTAGTAAATTGGAACGTCTGGCTATTAATAGGTGATTTATTGAATGAGTTTCGGGTTCATGGAAATGATATCCATCTCAATGCTTCCATCACTTAGCAACTGGCTTTGTGTTTTCTCAAACGTGATTCTTAATTTGGAAAATGGAAGAATAGTGATATTGCTTTCTAATAGAAGATTATTACTAGAGCTAAAGTTTCCATGAGATTATGTTGCTTAATGCTATTTCTATCTCCTTGCTCAAGGAACTCTTTGATTGTTACTCATTTGTCAGGAGACAGCGGCTTTTCCTGAAGAAGATGGAACCACGGATGCATACGCCAGTGCAGATGAGGCATTGGATGCATTTGCTAATGGTGCAGTGGTATGTAGATAAATTCAATATTTTTATATCATTGTTCATGTTAAAATAATAGCGTAAGCACTATCTATTCAAAATATCATTAGTAGATGAATTGTTCTGGTTCATATTCTCCCAAATTTGGCAGGAAGAAATATTTTATTTGACTTATGTGAGCAAGTAAAAGAATGATGATTAATTTGATATAGAATGGTATATGGATTCCACTATGCATAAGCCACAAATACATGTCCTTTTGCTTGCATTTTAAATTCGTCTAATAAATAAAACTATTATATGGCTGCTTAGACATGAAGAGAGTGGTATTAATAAAAGGCTAAAGAGCAGCTTAAAGTGACAATCTTGGAAATTTGCGAATTTCATCAAGAGGAGGCTCAAGGTGTTGAGCTTCATGATGATGAATAATCATCTGATGAGGCATAGTTTAAGAATTTTGAGTTATAGCATGTCAAAGAGTTCCATAGTTTGTTTTATAGCTTTTCAGCAATTTTCTTCTAGTTATGCATTTAAACACCTCTAACTTTGTGTGTGCTACTCGTTGATGTATTTCTCTCTTAAGCTTGTTTTGGTTCCAAATTTCCAATAATGGATTAAGCATAGTTTTCTTCATATTTTACGTTAGGAGTCTTGTTGCACCTATAATATTTTGACCTTATTTTTGCTCACTAAAGGGCAGGTGCCTACTCATTTTTCCTTGTACTATGTATGTGGGCTCACACGCACTTCACAATTTCCACGTTTAAGATCAAAAATAAAAGTATGGCCATTATATATGCACATTTTTTATGTTCACATGTACTGCCTCCAGGAGAACTAGTCTCATTTACAACATTCTTTCACCTATCACATTCCTTTAAACTTGTTCAGTTTGATATCCCAGATGCCTGCTAAATGACAATTTTTTTTGCCATCTCCTCAAGCTTCCATATTGAGAATTGAACTTATTTGACTTTAGCTTGTAATCTTTCTTTATGTGTAGCCGAACCTGCTGAATATTATGCCAAATGCATTTTCTCTAATAATCTTATTTTCTTGATTAACATATAATGGATGGCTAGGTTGTGGATCTTTCCGACTATGGCCGAATAAGAGGTAACATACTTTTCAACTTTTTTTCCTTTTGATCACCAATCTTTGTGATGCTGTTCTTTTCTATGGTGATAATCAGAAACTTAGTATGTAATCAGATGTAGAATACATTTAATAGGATCATACTTTAGACTTAGAGTGACTGCTCAACAATAACTAGTATGCATATAATTGTTATTCTTTTCATCCTTGACTGTTAACTTCTGGTAAAGTCAGTGGGGAAGATCGTATTCAGTTTCTTCACAATCAAACCACTGCAAACTTTGAATGTCTTGGTGAAGGCCAGGTAGTTCATCTGCATATCCCACATTCTTTTCTCTACTTCTTAATATTAGCTACTCTTTCGGTGTTGAATGTTGAGTGAATTTTGTAGGGATGTGACACCGTGTTTGTGACACCAACAGCTCGGACTATTGATATTTCACATGCATGGGTCATGGTAATTTAAATTCGTATTTGCAAATACTCCCAATTTTTATCATTCAAACTCTTCCAAGTTTGTATGATTGGTGTTTATCTGCATGTTTCATCTACAGAACAATGCAGTTATTCTGGTTGTCTCTCCAATGACTTGTGGAAGCATAACTGAAATGCTGAAGAAGTATGCTTTATAATGTTTCCCTATGGTTTGCAATCACTGCAACTTCCTATTTGTTTATGATTTATTTTATTCTGTTTCTAGCCTATTTTGGCTTTACTTTACACCAAAACTAGCTTTCGTTCATCCTTCCTAGCTGATTGTGTACAGAAAAAACCACAAAATTTCTTTCCTTTGGGAAAACTTAATTTAATATTGACTATCAAGATTATTGTAGCATATCTTGATTCATTATTCATATTTGCAAAGTGTCTTCTTAAAAGCTCTATGTTAGAAACTTAGATCCAATCGTTATACTACTACCAGTTTCTGGAAACAGCGATACATCTTATTCAAAGCCATTTCTTTGGTTTAGAAAACTGTGTTCATCTGATTTTAATTGAATTTTATCGAATGGCACTATAGCTATGTAGAATGCCCTTAATTGAAAATAGTCCATAAAAGTATGTTGTATGATAAATTGTGTTTCGAAACCTCATTCAAATAACAATTTTTTTTAAAGAATGGATTAATTATGTATTTCAGCAAATTATATACTACGACTCGCAACATTACATCCTTTTAATATCATTATGAGAATACAAATAAAATCATTTGTGAACAATGATAATTTACAACAAATAAAAACTGTTATAAGTTATAACATTATATGGTTATATCCATCAACCTATAATTGTTTTGATGACATCATGAGAACACCAATGAAATCATTTCCTAATAAATCTCACATCTTTCTGACACAGGTACATATTTTTCTCTGACAAGGTGGAAATTCAAGATATTACTGAAAAGACCAGCATGTGTGCATTATTGGGACCTAAAAGCAGCAAAGTATGTTTTGGTGGTATATTTAGGATGGTTTGAGAATTTTCACTTCCTGATTATGTTCCATTCTTCACATTTCTGTTCTGTCCAATTTGGGTTGCGGGGACAGATAATGGACGAATTGAATCTAGGAAATCTAACTGGAAAAGCATATGGCTCTCATGAGCATTACAGTGTAAGTTTTCTTCTGATTTTTGAGGTACTGCCGAGTTTATTTCATATCTGCCATATTGAAGCTAATGGGGGTGTAACGCTTATGGCGATCATGTTAATAATAGTTTCTTTACACAGTTATGTGCCATGATTTGTTGTAGGCTTCTGAACCTTTGTAACTACCATGAAATCGGTGTATTCTCCTGGATTAGTTTTTAGTTATTGTTGACTAAAACGACACTCCTATATTATTGTACTTTATGGTTAAACAGATCATGAAACTTTTTCAAGGGTATCTGTAATACCTATCTATATGGTCCATTGAGTTTCTTATATGACTTTTTGGCTACTAACACGTTTCTGCAAATTATGATCTATGTGACCATCAATAGTGGCAGGAAATACAGTAAAACAAGTTGGTTTCTTAGATGATAACTGCTACATTTGTAATCTGTAACTATATGATAATCTCGTGCTTCGTATGTTGTTTTTCATTTCATAAATATGTTTGTGAACTTTGTTTTGTTATGTAGGTTGATGGGATGCCGGTTACTGTGGCAGTAGGTAGTACTGTTTCAGTGGAAGGCTTCACATTTATGATGTCTCCTGCTGCTGCAGGATCCATCCGGAAAGCTCTTATAGGCCATGGGGCAGTTCCTATGAGTCCTGATGCTTGGGAGACATTGAGGATTCTTCAAGGTCCTTGTCTTTTCTCAATTGCTTGTAACATTCTAATGCTTTTACGACAAAATATTCCTTTTGTGGTACATTGACCTTTCACCCTTATCAAGTCATTGACATTGTTAGAAATCTGCAGGAAGACCAGCTCCTGGGAAAGAACTCACTGACGAATTTAATGTTTTAGAGGCTGGTCTTTGGAGGGCTGTTTCTTTCAACAAAGGTTTCACACAAAATCATTTCTATGTATGAAATACGGCATTGTTATATGAAGCTAAATTCTTTTGCAGGATGTTATAAAGGACAAGAAACCATCTCAAGACTTGTTACTTATGATGGAATCAAACAGAGATTTTGGGGAATTCGTTTATCATCTCAAGTGGCACCAGGCAGCATCATTACTGTAGACGGGAAGAAGGTAATGCACAATATTCACTCAATATCACCAATGTCTTTCTGACTACCTTAATAGCTTCTTCTGAGTTAAGGTTAAAAAAGGAGGCAAGTGTGCCTAAATACGCGAACTTTCACCCAATTCTTATTATGATTTTGCATATGAATTAATAATTATGCCTCTAAATATATGAACTTTCATGTATCATGATTTTCACACCATTATCAGTTTTGGACGAAGTAATATCACCGTGACAATCTGAACTGGTGTTAATCCAGCCACATCGTTTAGTATATCAATAGTTTAAGCCATATACACATTTTAGGTTTCCACCCTCAGCATTAAATTAGAAGCGATTTGACAACATTGTGAAAATTTTGAACAATTGAGAGTTATTTGAAGGCCGATTTACTCCCCCAAACACACACACACACACACACACACACACAAAAGCAATTGAAGCATGCATGAACACATCAGATCAGTGTTGTTGTTTGCAACTTATCAACCTTAATGAAGGTTTGATGAAAACCTGTCATGTTACAGGTGGGAAAACTGACAAGCTATACGGATGGTACGAAAGCGTCTGGGCCTTTTGGACTTGGATATATTAAGAGGAGGGCAGCTTCAGAGGGGGACTCTGTAACAGTTGGAGACACTGTTGTTGGGACTCTAGTTGAGGTTCCCTTCCTAAAGGATCAACCTCCACCATCCAAAGACTAAGTTTAGTTTACTAGATGCTTGTATAATAAACTAAGGATATCCCAAAGTCCCATTTTATTTCATAATCTTTTGCCACATCTTGAATTTGAATTCTGTTCAAGGTGTGGTTATATTTATCCAAATGAATGAACTAACAAAATGTCTATCCTAGACCTCGCACTAGTTGTGGATTCTCCTATGTGTTGATAGCCCCTTCAAGTTAGAAGTGAAGAAACATCTTGTTTGACTTATATATCAAGCCATTTTCATCTTTGGGAAACTCATATTTTCAACAACAAAAGAAAATCTTTCTTGGATGAAGGTACAGAGTATGTACATCATGATACAATATGCCTATCACTTGAAACAAAAAGAGGCCGTTCACACGACTCAACCCCAATCAATGTAATGATCGGACATGTCTACTGAGATCCATCTCTTGATTGAAAACAACGCAGGTGTTCACTAAATTAGTCGAATGATGAAGAACATCCTTCTAAAATGTTAACTATCTGCACCCGTTGATCGTTGCTGAGTTCAGCTGGAAACTCAACCAGGAACTTGAGTCTGAGGTTTCCTCTATTACCTTTTTTTGAAATAGGCATGCCTTGTCCAGGTACTTTCTTCTCATATCCTGGATATATGATATCATCTATGGACACCGTCATCTGGCCTCCTCCAAGCAGAGGGATTGGAGTGGTGCATCCCGTTAGAGCTTGAACAAGAGGGACCTCCAACACAAGCTCCAAATCATCACCATCTCGTCTGAATAACGAATGCTTTTTCTCAACAACGGAGAATACTATGTCAGCAGGGAGAGTCCCTGGCTTTTCATCACCCTTCCCTTCAAACGTGATCTTCGTGCCCTTCTTCCATCCCGGCTGCACGTGGATTGTAAGTATCTCTTCCTCTTCAACTATCAACCTGTTCAAGTTTCATGTTACTTTTTTGAAGATGAGTGAAGAGTAGAAATTAATTGCATGATACCCTGAATATATGGCATCTCTTGTGATCTTGATATTTTTGACACATCCAAGGCACAGTTCCTCAAGGGTGCATGCGATCTTTTTCTGAACAGGAGGAGGTTTTATACGAGCTGCAGATTGTGAAAAGAATATGGGAGTGCTGCATCTCCGGCTAGCTACTTTAGATAAAGGGACAAGGTCTTCGGGCGTGGAGGGTGTCGTGGGCGTGTCTCCTACGGACAAAGGATGTAATCCAAAGGGAGGAGCAGGAGGTATATTATTTCTCCTGCTGGATAATGTGGGGCTGGTTAGAGGGCTTGTGCGGCTTGTTGTACGTGAAAGAAGGGTTGGATTGGAAATTTGGAGTCCGTTGGCTTTGTCACAATCGTGTGACTTTTTCTTCTTGTGTTTGGGCTTACGTTCGCCATATGCATTGCCTTCTCCTCCTCTATTCTTGAGGATGTCTTCCTCTCTTTTCTTGAGGCTAAGGGCCTGAAAGAGAAGTTGTGTCAAGGATGATATGATAATAACAAATTATATATGATGAGATAGATGCTTAGTGCGTCTTACCCTGTAGGCTTCATTGATGGAACGAAATTTGGCTTCAGCTTCTATCTTGTTGGAGGGATTTCTGTCAGGATGCCATTTCTTCACCAGAGATTTGTATGCTTTACAAATCTCTGAGAGGGATGCCGATTTCGGGATTCCGAGAATGTTATACCAGTTTGATGTTTGTGACTTTGAAGAATCTCCCATCTGCAGGGGGACTGGAAAAAGAGAGAAGATGATGGGAGGGAAGGGCAAGAGAGATCTCTCGAGGAAAAGTAAGAAAATAAATTTAATCAGATGGTTCAAATGCCAAACAAATGAGATATAACATGAAGCGCTTTATTAGGAGGCATTCTGAGGCATCTTTGCTATGACAAACAAAATTTTTTTTTTACAGTAAGTAACTGAATATATGCTTTCGTACCAGCCGTATTTAATTTAGGATATCAAACTAAATAAGTTGAAGGTAGTACATGTGAATATCACGGTGTTTACATCTGTCATGTCCTATAGTATTTAATTTATAGGTAAATTGGATAACAATTCTCAAAAATGATATTTTTGAGCTAGTCCAAGTATGTCCTTCAAGCATGTATTATATCTGCAAACATGTAGAGTTAATCTGTAGTACATAATATTGCTGACTGTTACACTAATTACAATTAATTATATGAAAAGAGTGAACTATAATCAATCCGTGTGCATAGTAGAAATTTAGTGATTGTTACATAAATTACAATGCCAATTACAAACTACTCTATGTTCTAATTATTTAAAATTAATAAGTAGTTATTGTTGAGATTTATTCTTTACAAATCTAAACATACGTAATGGTATAATTTTATAGTGCATATAAGTAGTAGTACTAATTTTGTTTAAATCAATTTTACAACTAAAATCCAAATTATAGTCTCAACAGAAGATTAATTTTACTGAAAATTTTGTATTGACATTAAGTCAATTTTACACTTCAGTCATAATTAGGAGTAGATGAAGTCCATCAAAGAGGTCTTTGAGAAGACTATGCTGTGAAGCGTATGCTTGTGTATGCGATGACAATTCAAGTGTAAATGTCATGCTATCAAATAGGGATTTTACTTTAACTATTTATATTAAACTTAAATTTAAAAGATTTTTTTTATATTTTACTCATAAAAATTTGAAAATGTAATATAAATTTGTTTTAGTGTAAGTCCAAAAATGGTGATTTTACTTTAACCATTTACATTAAACTCAAATTTTCTCTATATTTTACTCATAAAATTTAAAAATGTGATTTGAATTTGTTTTAGTACAAACCCAAAAATATGTATATTTGACTCAAAATCCACGATGAAATTGATTTTGGAGTATTATCGAAGCTAATTGCTTATTCTATTTTAAATTTTAAAATACCATTAGAGAAAGTGTAAGATGGTTTATAGGTTTTCCAACTATGTACAAATTATTCACAAGAAAATTTTGCTCTTTCTAGGTTTACAATTTTATTTACTACTATTAATATTTTATGGCTTTCCCTAAATTCCATTAAATACGGAGTATAAGATTTTTTTTAGAAGTTTCATTTAATTTTTAAGACACTTAGGAATCTTACCGACAAGACCTCATGTTGTAAGTTACAAGACTATCTCCAATTTTGCACAAAATCTCAATTTTTGCGTAGAAAATTTTTTCAATCATATAGCAAACTTGTTGAAAAACTTAAATTCATCATTTTCTTTATGGAACAATATCAAATAAAAATTTTGTGAGACATATATTAAAAATAATATAAAGTTTGAGTGTGGTGTAAATAGTTGGAATAAAATGACCTTTTAATATAATTCATACTTAAAAATGAATTTGAGTTGGTGTAAATAGTTCAAGATGACCTAACAAAATACACCACCATTTGATACAAATTTTGTTCAAGTTCATATGTAAACACAGCTTAAAAACTCATCATGTTATTGACTATATAAGTCCTCCATTTGACAAGGAAAATAAAATGAATATGAAGACCCACCACTTTGGAAACTAAGTTCCCATGCATTACTAGGAAAGTTGCACCAACTAAAAGAAGACCATTGCAGTAGTACTATTACCTAAACACTCTCCTCCTATGGTTTTTCTTCTTCTAGTAGATTGTGATAAATTAAAATAATGCTAAAAAAAATGTTCTCGTGACATATCATTCAAGCATACAATTGCCTAGAAATAATGTTATGTATTTAGTGACACACCCACTCAACTGGAAGTTGTTCGCTTGTGTGGTGTGGCCCCTCCGCATTCTAAAGAAATTGCTACGAAATTAGAAGTTAACCTCTCTGGCCGTTCGATCATGTTTTGATGTATATAGTAGTAGTAATTAATAATTTGATCATGTTTTGATGTATATAGTAGTAGTAATTAATAATTTCGTCATAAATTAACAATTAGATTAGTGAGTTAACTATCATTTTAACTAATTGGATTAAAATATACTTAATTATTTAAAGGATAATTAATTATGTTAAAAATATTTAATTAGAATGATAATTAACTAGCTAATATGGTCTAATTGCAAAACACTTTTAAGAGTGATTTTGAACTTTAACCGTAAAAAGAATAAATAAAAGGCGAATCATCAATGAAATTAACTTCCCCACGTAAATAAATAAATGACATTATTTTTTATATTACAAAGAAGGGGAGTGTTACATTGCTAACTCAAAAGATGGGATATGAGAAGATATGTAAAACAAGATAAGAAATACGGGCTTCATGTCAAGATATGCAAAGATATGATTTTTTTCCGTTGTTTGATAGAAAAGAAATTATCTAAATTTATATTGTATATTAAATAACATGACTTAACTTGACAAATTGGTGAGATATATAAACAAGGCTAAGAGCATTCCCAATGGAATTGGCGTAAATCTCGGCGATAAATCGCCGGTTATCGCCGAATTATCGCCGGCCATTGTGGCGAAGTCGGCGATAATTCGGCGATAATGTTGCCGTTGCTTCGCCGAGTGGCGTTCTAACGCCGGATTATCGCCGAGCGATCGCCGGCCACTGTGGCGACGCTCGGCGATAATCGGCGATAATTAAAATTTTTTTTTTTTTTTTTTTGAACCCAACGGCTATTTTACATTCCACCCCTATAAATATTTCCTCCACTTCCTCCATTCATCACCCACAATCTTCATTCTCTCCATTTTCAATCTCTTCTCCCAATCTTCAATTTTCATCAAAATTATGAGCTTTTGGAAGAAAAGTTCCCGATCGGGTAAGGATAAGGGTAAGGGGAAAGAGTCGAGTTCACAAATTCCCAACACGGATGAAGCAAACGAGCAGTGGATGCAGTCGTTGTTGGCGATGGGTTCTCCTCCCGGCCAACTTCCATACGGGGGTCCGTCTCCTTTGCAGACTCCTCCGGCGCGGAGACTTTCTCCGTACTTCAACTCGCCGGCGAATGCCCTTTCCAGCCGACGATGTGTATCGGCCCCAGTTCGACACCCCCGGATCAACCCGGGCGACCAAGAATCTCGGGCCGCGACACCGAGCGCGGAGGACTTCGAGGTGGAAGAAACGCCCACCGAGCCGCCTTCTAGGAGCGGGAGGAGGAAGGGCGCCGGCGTCGTCGGCCATTGCGAGCTGATACGGGTTCCGATGAGAGGCCGAAGCGGGTAAGGACTACTTACACTCTGCAAGAGTCCGAGCCGATAGCCGACTGGCACCGGGCGGACACGTCACAGACGCGGAGCGCAGCAAAGAACTACTGCAGTGAGATCATATTCGGGAGCGGATTGCCGCGAAGCATGCGGGAGCCACAAGACCGCCTCAATGAAGGACCATGGCAGCGAGGCGATCCGTCGGCATTGGGAGCGCCTCATGAGGGACTGCGGGCACTTCAACGGTATTTATTCTAACTTGATGACTCACATGACGAGTGGCCAGAACGAGCACATGGTCCGAGATGAGGCCATCCGGATGTATAGTAGCCAGTACTTGTCGACGAAGGGCTTCAAGTATTGGAACATCTACGATAAGCTGAAGGATCTCCCCAAATTCCGGACGGAGATGCACAGCGCGCTGCACGGGAAATCGGTGCGCTCGCGACTTAGCGTTTCGGAGAGCGAGGGGAGCGCGGCCCACATCGACTTGAGTGGGGATGGTCCGCACGAGCGCCCGGAGGGAGTGAAGAAGGCGAAGGGGAGGCGGAAGGGGAAGGGCGCAACGTCGGAAGTCGCGTCGGAATCCGTCATCGACTTAGAAAAAGCCACTTATTCGAGCAATGTCGCCAATCTGACCCAGATGTACACGCTGTACTTCACCGGCGGCGGGACCCCTGAAGAAAAGGCGGCCCTCTGGAAATGCATCCAACACCTGCAGAGTACGCTGGGGCTCGATCCCGACGCCCCTCCGGCCCCTCCGTCTTAGATTTTTTTTTTTTTTTAAATCTTTGTTTATTTGCGTTTTTTATTTGTAGTTTTTTTTTTCTCGTTGTATTATATTTTCCAATGATTAATACAACGATGAATTGTTCATTATTAGTCTATTTATTAAATACATTTGTAGGGAAAATTAAATAATATAAAAAATAATGATGTAAAAATGAAATGTTGAGTTAGGGAGAAATAAGGGAGAAATAAGGGAGAAACCAATGTAGCACTTGGCTAAAAACTGGGGATAAATTTTGGTGCTGATGTGGCGCTGATGTGGCAGGAGTTAGGGAGAAATAAGGGAGTTTTTAGGGAACTCCATTGGGAGTGCTCTAACATGTTATAATTTTAGTAAGATTAGATAGGGCCTTGGTCTTATATTGGGCTTTGAGTTAAGCTTAACTATGATATCAAACAATTAGAAATGTCCATATATAATTCTCTATCTTGGTATTACTAACTTATCAAACATGCCACTATAATTAAATAATAGTCATTCTATATTCAAATTAAGAGCCTAGATTGGATGGTAATTGGATGGTAATTAATGTGCATATATGTGTATATGGAGCTATATTATCTATGTATGAACGTGAGAAATTTCCATAATTGTGTGTGTCTATGTGTCATTCTAGTTGGAGGTGAGACCAATATGCATATCTATTTGTCAAAATACTATTGGTAGGGTATACCACATTTGCTTTACATCGTGGTATTCCGAGATCACTGAATTTTTTCTCCTAGATGATTAGCCCGGGATGTAAATACCATAAAAAAAAGTCAATAACTTATTAAAGTCAATTTACCACAAATTAGTTGTAACTAATTTTAAAAAGGGGTTTTGGCTTTTTAAACCAAAACCTTTCTCCGAATTTCGGTTTTTCCCATGAACTATGAGATTTGTTTTTAAAACCACGAACTTTCATTTCGTTAGGATTTTCCCCCGGCGGGTCAACGACGAAACCCGGGTTGTCTACATGTCAATTTTAATCCTATTTGTCACTAAATTGATTACTTGGATCCTATTTGGCACAATAATACATATAGTCACAATTATTACATAACAAATGACAACTTTTGAATAAACAAAACACAACTTTAACATTTTGAATTATGCTATTCAGGTCGGTTGGAAAAATCCTAATGAAATGAAAGTTCGTGGTTTTAAAAACAAATCTCATAGTTCATGGGAAAAACCGAAATTCGGAGAAAGGTTTTGGTTTAAAAAGCCAAAAACCCTTTAAAAAAATATCTCATAATTTTAAAACGCATATAACTTTCTCAATTTAAATTATTTTTTCGCACAACATATATCAAATTAAAGATAATTTCATAAGGATTCTAATGAGATCTCACTTGCATATGTTCCGATGTCAAAATTTTAAAAAAAAAATCAATAATTTTCAATTTTTTCGTACCGCAACAAATGTCAATATGATAAAATATGTCAATATAATACATGTAGAATATCAATATAAGCTATGTGTTAACATAATCAAAGCATTGTGTTCACATTGTCGTGTTGATATTTTCGAAACACTATATTGACATTTTCATCCAAAACTCTAATTTGATAGTTTTTTTTATCCTTTTCAATTTAATTAATAAAAATAAAAATTACCCGCGGCAAATTGTAGACCACATGTTTTCTAAAATCATACTCCCTCCGTCCTAAGATAAGTGACTTGTATTCTTTTTTGGGGTGTTCCACTATAAATGACCTATTTCCATTCTTAGCAAAAAGTTATATCTCTTACTTTATTTTCCATCTACTTTATTCTCTCTTCTCTCTTCTACTTTTTCCTCTCTCATATTTTACTCTCTCCATTTTAATTTATTTAAATACCATTCCTTAAATTCTGTGCCTAAAAAAAGTAAGTCACTTACCTTGAAGTACCTTGGAGTGAAGAGAGTATAATTTTATATTAGTTGTAGTTAGCAATTAAATGATAAATTAGTAATTGATCCCTCAGTAATGGTTACACATGCTCAAATATTATGATTAGGTCAATTAAGTAATAAACTACTCCGTAAATCTCAACTAATAATTTTAAGTTTGAATGAAAATCAAATTTCCCAATCAATCACTTTCCCAATTTTCTTAATTTGATGTAGGCTGAAACTTACTTTACTGGGTGTTAAGATATTTCCTTATTGTTTCACTCCGGACAGAAATTTCAACAATAAAGAAGAAATCATCGTCTTTGAGGATGAAGCCAGCCTTGATTTTGAGGTGAAAACATGATTCCTCATGCCATAATCTCTGCAATCTTCTTCTTCTTCTTCACCCGATCATCGGCATGCCCCCTGGATCTAGAATACGTGGTCAAAATCCCCTGGGACACCTCCTCTTGCCGGCCGTCAACGGGTATTCCTTCCCCCAATTGCTGCCAAACGCTCACCAGCCTCTACGGCGTCGCCTTCGCGCACCGCTTGAAAAACACATCCCTATTCCGCCTCCCCGACCTCGAAACGGCGTCGTCCTGCCTCTCCAATTTCCAATCCAAACTCGACCGCCTCGCCCTCCCGCGCCAAATCGCCTCCGCCTGCTTCGCGCCGCACCGCTTCGTCAACACCACCGACGTCTGCGCGGGCCTCCAGACCAGGCGCGACTGGGTGGCGCTGCTGGGGGAGTCCACGCCTCTCGACCTCGCGTGCCGCCGCGATCTGTCTGACCTCGGCGCCTGCGATGCCTGCGTCGGCGCGGGGTTTAGGGCGCAGTCGCGATTGCTGGAGATTGATGGGAATATCTCGCACTCCACTGGCTGCTTTCATTATACGATTCTGTATGCCGCTGGAGTGGTCAATGAGCTCGGGCCTCACAGCACCGGAGCGCTCTCTTGTATCTTCGGCTTGCCTTTGCTCTCCCGCGGAGCCGGAGGAGGGGATCGGAGCCTCATCCTTGCCGCCGCCGGCGCTGGTTTCGCCGCCGTGGTGGTGACTTGCCTCGTCGCTTTCCTACTCAAAGGAGGTTTGTGGATACAATTTTGCTTTTACGATTTTAGGATTTTTTCTGATGATTGAGCATTTTAATTAGTACTGTTAGCCTAATTTAGCATTTCACAGTAATTGAATTTTGAATTTGAACTAGGGTTTGATCAAATTTTGTGATTTTTTCTATAATTTAGCGTTTTTATTAGTACTGTTAGCCTAACTAATCTTGAATTTCTTGTAGTGATCGGAGAGAAGCAGGTGGCAGCCTCAGAGTCGGATGGGTTTCCGAGCTCGGATTCCGACTCCTCGGACGATAGGCCGCTGCTCAACTGGAGGCCCAAGACGGACACATTGTGGTACAAAATCAATGATATTGAGAAAGCAACTGATAACTTGTCACCAAGAAATTTGATTGGGAGAGGGCAATTTGGAGAGGTGTATAAAGGCAAACTAGGAGATGGCAGCTTGATCGCCGTGAAGAAAGTAATCGATACAGAGTTGGAGTTTGTGAGCGAAGTCGAGATCATCACCAGTTTGCGCCACCGAAACCTGGTCCCTCTCCGTGGCTGCTGCGTCGACGACACCACCGATCAAAAATACCTCATCTACGACTACATGCCCAACGGCAACCTAAGCGAGCACCTCTTCCCAAAACAGAGAGGGTCGGACAGAGCAATGCCGTGGCCGCAGAGGAAGAGCGTGATCTTGGACGTCGCCAACGCGTTGCTCTACCTCCACCGCGGCGTCAACCCTCCGGTCTACCACCGGGACATCAAGCCGACGAACATACTCTTGGACGCGCAGATGAGGGCGAGGGTGGCGGATTTCGGGCTGGCCAAGCGAGGGGAGATGGGGGAGGGGCGCCTCACGACGAGGATAGCGGGGACGCACGGGTACTTGGCGACAAATAAAAGGAAAGCAGAAAAGAAAGCTATACGATGGCAGAAAATCAGTGTGTATATAAAATACTTCCAGATACAACTTATTTATAGGCAAGCTGCTCAACAACTTCCTAAAATCTCTCTAGCACTATCTGCCACTAACAAAACAGAATAACAGAATTAAATTGACTACTAAATCACTCTACGAGTGACTCCTAAATTCTAGAATAGAAAATAACAGAACAAACTAATTAAAAACAACCACTAAACATATCTGTTAGTTCCTAAAGTTTAGCACTAATTTTAACACTCCCCCTTAGTGCAAACTCCCGATCAACAACACCTAAGGCAGCACGGAAAAGCTCGAATTTAGACTTCGCCAAGGCCTTAGTGAAAATATCAGCCACTTGATCGTTGGTGCAGACTCCCTCTAGCTTGACTTCTTGATTAAGAACCTTCTCACGAATAAAGTGATGTCGAACTTCAATGTGCTTCGTACGAGCATGAAAAACTGGATTTGAAGCCAACTTTATAGCACTTTCATTGTCGCACTTGATCTGCACAGGATAGTCGACATTGCTTAGCATATCTCCAATCAATCTCTTCAGCCAAACACATTCTTGTGCAGCCATGGTTGCTGCAACATACTCTGCTTCACTACTTGACAAGGCCACAGTATCTTGTTTCTTCGAACACCATGAAACGACCGCTGAACCAATATCAAAACAGTAGCCCGTAGTTGACCGACGATCATTTGAGTCTCCAGCCCAATCTGCATCAACAAATCCACTCAACAAGAATTTATCACAATTCTTATATAGTAGCCCGTGGCTTATAGTTCCTTTCACATAGCGCAGGATTCTCTTCGCAGCATCTAAATGATAACTCCTTGGATTTTGCATAAATTGTGCAACAACACCAACACAGTAAGAGATCTCGGGCTTTGTGATGGTCAAGTAAATCAGACTCCCAACAAGCTGTCGAAACTTCTTAGCATCTTTCAGTGGCTTTCCTTCATCTTTCTTCAACTTGAGATTTGATTCCATTGGTGTAGCCATTTCTTTCGACTCCCCCATGTTGAAGCGCTCCAAGAGACTCCTTGCATAGCCTCTTTGAGAGACAAAATATCCTTGATCTGCTCTCTCCACTTCTAAGCCAAGGAAACATTCAACCTCTCCCAAATTTTTCATCTCAAAGCGAACAGATAGATCAGCCATCAACTCAACGATTTCTGACTCATTTCCTCCCGTTATTATCATATCATCAACATACAATAATACTAGAAGATGCACATGTGGTTCTATTTTGACGAACAAACTGGAATCTGAGGTAGATACTCTAAAACCACAAAAGAGAAGGTATTGAGCAACTTTACCATACCAAGCTCGAGGTGCTTGCTTCAAGCCATATAACGCCTTCTTCAAACGACACACATAGGCTGGAAACTTTGTTGAGACGAAGCCTTCGGGCTGTTCCATAAACACCGGACGATCCAGCTCACCATAAAGAAATGCATTCTTTACATCGAGTTGCCACAACTTCCAACCTTTGAGCGCAGCAATAGAGAAAATAGATCTTACTGTCACCATTTTTGCTACTGGACTGAAAGTCTCCTCATAGTCAATTCCATAGCTTTGAGAAAACCCGCGAGCAACTAAACGAGCTTTAAACCTGTCAATGGTTCCATCCGACTTCTTTTTGATGCGGAATACCCATTTGCACGAGACGATTTGACAGTTTTCAGGCCTGCACACCAGCTCCCATGTCTCGTTTCTGTCTAAGGCTTCGATCTCCTCTCGCATAGCTTTTTCCCAATTTGGACAGCCCTTTGCTTCTTCATAGCTTATTGGATCTTCAGCATTCATCTCTCCTGTAAAGAAACACGATACAACCGAACAATGATTGATATCTACCTCATAATGTTTGAGATAATCTGGTTGTCGTATCTCTCTTCTCGGCCTTCCAGAAACTTGTTGCACATCACTACTTTCTGCACTTCCATAAGCATCAGCAATCTGTTCAGAAGCTGAAGCTGGTGAACCATTTTCAGCCTCTTCACGGCTAGAGACTTGTTCATCTACGTCAGGAAATAGTGGCTCCAAACAATCTTGATCCCCATCAAGAGCTGCGAATTCTCGAACAGCATAAAGAGACGACACTTCATCAAATACCACATCTCTAGACGTAGTATACTTCATTGTCTTTGGATCCATGCACCTCCAGCCCTTTCTATAACAGTCATATCCAACAAATATACACTTCTTCGCTTTCGGGTCAAGCTTAGTTCTATTAGACTTAGGAACATGTACGTAGCAAATAGAACCAAAGACCCGAAAGTAACTGACATCTGGAACGTCACCATATAAAATCTCAAAAGGTGATTTTTGAGTACCTGGCCAGGGAGGCAGCCTGTTCGTCACATGACAGGCACATTTAACAGCTTCAGCCCAAAGTTCTCGAGGAAGATTCTTTTCATGCAGCCATGAAAGACAAACTGAGGTGAGATGAGCTAGCTTTCTTTCCGCCACTCCGTTCTGCTGAGGAGTGTCGGGACAAGTCATTTGCCGTTGAATGCCATTGTCTTCGCAATATTTGAAGAAAGCATCTGACATATATTCTCCACCATTGTCACTGCGGAGGCACTTTATCTTCTTCCCAAACTCCTTTTCAACAGCATTTCTGAACTCCACAAACTTGGACAGAGCCTCACTCTTTTCTTTCAAAAATTTCACCCAAGTGAACCTTGAGTGATCATCCACCAACACCATAACATAGCGATGACTGCTGCAGCTTGGTGTTCTAGTCGGCCCCATCAAATCTGTGTGAACTAACTCGAACAATGTAGATCTACGATTCAAGGACTTTTTAAAAGGAAGTCTATGTGATTTACCATATTGACATCCTTGACAAATTACATCTTCGCGCACATTCACCAGAGTAGGCATACCAGCGATCAGCTTCTTAGACGACATTTGCTGCAGTAGCTGATAGCCTACATGCCCTAACCGAGCATGCCATATCGATGTATTGTCGGTTTGACTAGTTTTCTTGACATAAGCTTCACCAGCTGACATAACAAACAAAGAACCCTTCTTCTCTCCAATATACGTTATATCAGCAGAAATATTCTTCACATTATCAAGCACCTTCACATCATTAGGACCAAACAAGACATACTTTCCAGATTCTGTAATTTGAGTGACCGAAACTAGATTTCGTTTCAAACCTGGAACGTGGTAAACATCATGAAGCTTGACACTTTTGGCTGATGGATTTCCGACAACGTCAATGGTCACGTCACCTTCTTTGGCTACTGGATGAGCTGAGTTGTCTGCAGTGACAACAACTCTCTCTCCATGGTGATCACGCATCTCTGAGAACAAAGTGGCATTTCCGGTTGCATGATGAGAGCAACCAGAATCGATGATCCATTCCTCCTTGTCGTTGATGTAGTTAACATGGACATCACCTGCCTTTCCTTTGATTTCTTCAACGGTGAAGCACTGGTCCCATTCAATTTTATCATCTCCATCATTTGTGCAGGCAACGTTAGCTTTAGTAAGCTTAACACGACAATTCTTCTTAATATGCCCAAGTTTTCCACACCTGAAACACGTGATAGGTTTCTTACTTGGAGATTTGCCTTTGTCTGCACTCGTGTCTTCATCCTTGCCCTTGTTCGAAGTCCAAGCATTCTTCTTGTTTGATTTCCCTTTTGAGAAAAGAACAGCATCAGAATCAAGATTTTTCGCCATTTGTTTCGCCAAGGCTTCTTGATTACAAAGCAGATTCTCTAGCTCCTCTACTGAAGGCTGATTTGACCACCCTTGGATCGAGGTAACGAAGGGCCCATACTCCTTCCTCAGACCACGAATAAGATAGCGACGCAGACGTGCTTCGCTGATCTTTTCGTTCGTGTCTATCTCTGATATTTCAGCACAACAACTTTTAATCCGTAAAAAGTATTCGGAAACTGACATACCTCCTTGAGTTAACATTGCTAACTCATTCTCCAAAAGTTGCAGCCTTGCGGTGTTTTTCTTGGTACAAACACTTTCAAGTGTTTGCCAAACTTCTTTTGGAGAGCTCACATCACGAACATGATCAATGAACTCCTTGCTGATAGATGTCCTCAGCGCAAAGAGTGCCTTACCGCACTTGATCTTCCACTTCCTTCGTGATTCGGCATTTTCAGGAACATCTCTGGGGACCTCCGTTTCGGCACCGGCGACTAGCTCCCACAGATCCTGACCTTGAAGATATGCCTCCATACACATCCTCCAGAACTTGTAGTTGTTATGGCCTACAAGTTTCTCCATCCCGAACTGATTATTTCCACCATTTGAAGCTTCCATCGTATTGACGACAAGAGCTTTCCCAAGAGTACAACCTGGCTCTGGTACCATAAAACAAATAAAAGGAAAGCAGAAAAGAAAGCTATACGATGGCAGAAAATCAGTGTGTATATAAAATACTTCCAGATACAACTTATTTATAGGCAAGCTGCTCAACAACTTCCTAAAATCTCTCTAGCACTATCTGCCACTAACAAAACAGAATAACAGAATTAAATTGACTACTAAATCACTCTACGAGTGACTCCTAAATTCTAGAATAGAAAATAACAGAACAAACTAATTAAAAACAACCACTAAACATATCTGTTAGTTCCTAAAGTTTAGCACTAATTTTAACAGATAGGGGTGGCATGAAAAGAATGAATTGCAATTGGCAAAGGGAACCTATAGTCGTTTCAATAAGAATGATTCGGAGGCCACATAGGCAAAAATTGACGATGTAAAACAATGGTACAACTTTATGCCAGTTTTAAAAAAAATGTACTACTACAATATAAAACAATGGTAAAACTAAATGGATGGATTGTGCTGTGATGTTTTTTTTAGTGTGGAGCCTCTTGTTTAATTAGGCAGAGTGGGTGAATTTGGACCCAATTGGCAAAGGAACCTATAGTGGTGTGACTCGTGTCTATTTACAAGAATTTGGGCCAAATGACCGAAGCCCAATCGGTAATGCCCAAATAGCACCACAATTTCCCTATAATCTCTCCAAGACTCCAACCCTGTAATTCTTTTTACCATCATGCTAATTCCAAATCAAAATTTCAAATCCAAATTCGTCAAAACTTAACATTTACAGTGAATTATGAATGAAATGAAATGAAATGGTTAATATTATAAGGAATGAATATTTGTATAGAGGTAGAAATGATGATTCAAAAATCAAAATGATCGGTGCATGGTTTCTAAAAAAATTAAAGGGAATTTTAGTTTTTATTTTTTGTTAATAGAAAGTCGAATAGGATAGATCTATACTTTACTCTCCTAAATTTTGATTATGCAGAAATTGAATATATTTAAAACCAATATATTTCAAAATGCAAAAACCACCAAATTGCGTACTTATATTATCAGACGTAATCTGTCGTTGTTTAACTAGAACGAACGAAATAACAAGTTCAATATGAACTCATTATGTTAGAGATATTAGACCATTCCCAATCCTACACTAAATTTTAATATGGATGTAGAAAACTTTTCCATTTATCTTGCAAACTCAAATCCATTTTTTTAATTTTTCTACTTAACAACATCAAATACGGGAACACCTACAAAATTTTATGAGACATATACTCAAAAATGGTGAAAATTTAAGTTTAATGTGAATAATGAGTAATACTTATTACTTTTTGGTATGTCACATACTCAAAAATGAATTTGAGTTTAGTGTAATGGTTGGAGATGATCTTAACGACAGTTATGTATAACAAAAATGGTACTATGTTCCTTTTTAATTGAATCATTTTTGACAAAAAAAGTAATTAATATAATTTCTAATTTATTACTATCTCTTTACTTTACTTAATAAACACCCCTTTCTTAATTTCGGTAATGAAAAGAAACGTGTCAATTAACAATGATTAATGGAGTAGTACTTTACTAAATACTCTTTCCGTTCCACTTTAGGAGTCCCGGTTTACTATTTTTGGATGTCCCACTTTAGGAGTCCCGGTTGGAATATTCCATAATTGGTAATAGGCTCCACATTCCACTCACCTTTTTTCACTCACATTTTATTATAAAACTAATATATAAAAGTAGGACCCACAATCCACTATCTTTTTCACCAACTTTCCTTTATATTTCTTAAAACTTGTGCCGAACTCAACCGGAACTCCTAAAGTGGGACGGATGGAGTAATAATAATAATAGTACTAGTAAATATTGATAGGAATGTGATCAAATGAAAACTCTAAATATTGTACAAACTCAAAACTATGATCTGGACCATTGAAAAACGTCAACAGATCACAAAAAAACATCAACACGAAAATGTCAACAGAATTTCAACGGTAGTCAATGATTGAGGATGTGTTGATATTGTATTGATACTATGTTGACATTAAAATCTTGAAATTTTACACCGTGTTGATATTGTATTGAAACAGTGTTGAAGCTGTGTTGAGGAGTTTTGAGTTTATACAATATATAAGTTTGCATTTTATCACTGCTCCATATTGATAATAGTAATAGTAAAATTACACATGGTCCTGTTGTAACGCAAACTATATCTATCCTAATTCCTACAACTACAAACTAAAATATTATCATTAAAATTCAAGATCTAATAATCTACTAAGATGACATGAAATAATATCAACAGAAAACATTAATATATTGTCAACCGGTAGAAAACATTAATACATTGTCAACCGGTTGATGTTGTGTTGATAATTTTTATTGACGTTATATGCCATCTGTTCTCGACATCAAACCTTGAAATCTAATACTTCCTTTGTCCCTGAAATTGTCATATTTTTTTCATTTTCGTCTGTCCCATAAAATTTGTCACATTTAACTTTTTTATTATTTTTGGTAGTGGACTCCACATTCCATTAACTTATTCTCACTCATATTTTATTATAAAACTAATACTTTAAAAGTAAGACTCACGTCCTATCAATTTTTTCAACCCAACTTCCATTACATTTCTTAAAATTCATGTCCGATCACACTGTGAGGAAGTACTATATATTTTAGTCTGTAATATATAGTAGTTCCATCCCAGTACTAAAGTGTTAGGAGAACGAGAATTCTTAGGACAATAGACCAATAGTTGTACTTCAGAATATAGGGTATTGCGGTATTGTACTAGCTTTAGTCATGTGTTGTACTACTAAGCTATATACATAAACAAATTTAAAAACCGAACAAAGGACATGACTCGATATACATTCTTAATTCATGAGTTAAAACGCAACTTGTCTACATCATACTAATTGAACTTGTAATTATACTTGTTATCCTCTTTCCAATTGACTTTTGTATTTAATTTCATAATTTCGGAAAAAACATACATAAGTCATGAGGTGATGAAAGCGAAGTGTGATATCTTTGATTCAGCTAGCATCTCTCATCTTCTCTATATTGCGAGCTCCTTTCAGCATTCATTTCCTGTAAGCTTTTATTGTGCTGGTTTCATTATCATCACTAGCTAGATTTTTTTTCACTTCTCCACCTTTTCTTTGAGATTATTTGCATATCTGGTTTTCCCTTTTTAAACCCTTTTGAACAATTTCTTATAACCAAAGGAAACCTAAAGATCTCCCAATCCATGAAAATTCATCAAAAGAATTGAAGATGATGGATCAAGTTTTGAGAAAGGTAGCTACTTAATTCAAAACTAGCTAGGGTTAAAAATAAGGGTTTTTAATTTAAGTATTTTTCAAGAACTTGGGGCGAAAATGATAATCGAGTGTCCAGATCTAGCACAAGCTGAAGGGTAGTACAGGTACTATATATATGATGCGGTACTACATTGTATGAATGAAAAATAATTGAAGACAACATAAACAATTATTATAATTAAGCTCTTTGTTCTTCATTTTTAATTTGTTTCTTATTCATTTTGTGTCAGAAACCCTAGATTGATTAATTATTGGGGCAATAACTCCTACTAAATTAATCGATCGAGCTAGACATTATGGATGAGTGGAGCCATCTTGATTCCTTATGGTCAGTTGATGAAGAGATACTAGAATCTGGGGTGGGCCCAGCTCAGATGGATAATAGAGCTGGTGAGGCCTCAGCCTCAGCCTCAGCCTCAGCATCAGCAACACAACAACAAGCAGTAGCCAGGAACAAATTGATCAAGACAAGATCTGCAAGAAAGAATAGTAGTACTAATGTAACAGAAATTGCGGAAGAAGAAGGTGTGAAGAAGCTGGACCACAACGCAAAGGAGAGGATTCGAAGAATGAAGCTTAATGCATCTTACCTTGCTCTTCAAGCACTGCTTCCTGATTCCAGAAGATCTAAGGTGACAATCAATCTATTACTACAATTACTGCATATATATGTGATGATTAATTTGTGCAGTTCTATGAAAACTCTCATTTGAACCATTTGGTTAAATATTAAACATACTTAATAATCATGAGTTTTATACATACAATATTGATGCTTCTTTTTTCTTAATACTAGTACTTTTTATTCACTACATTAGAAGTTTATCAAACTGATTATTAGTTGCCATAGAAGGGGTAAAAAGAGAGAATTTGATCTATCTATATATGTATAATTTCATTATTTCATAGAGATAGTCCATCAATGATAAAGAAAACACAAAATCTTGCAGAAGAAGTGGAGTGCACCTGCAATAGTAGATAGAGTGGTGACATACATTCCTGAGCTGGAGAATGAGATAGAATCATTGAGAGGCAAAAAGGAAAATGTGCAGTTACAACGAGCCAAGGAGAGTAAATCGAGTGCTAAAGAGCAAGACCCCACCATTTCTTTGAACCAAGTTAATCAACAAGAAGCAATTTTTCAAGTTTGTTTGGAGAGACAAGAACAAGAAGAATCACAACTCACCCATTTTCTGGAAGGTCTTGAAAGTGAGGGTGTGAGCATCAAGAGCGCTTCGGCTCTCGACGTTTCTGACACCAGAATTTGCTTCCATTTACACATCCAGGTAACCTACACATCTTAATTCTATCTAATACTCTATTCATATAACACTTTATGTATTAGAATATGTTTATCATGCATGCAATAATCATATTCCCGTTTCTTGGTCTGATTAATTGTTACTTTTGTTTTATGCATTCACTAAATTTTAGGATAGGAAACATTTAAGAGTAGCTAAAATTAACTAGCAGGAAGTATATATATACGTGAGAATACACATAACAATAATGAATGATTAATGCAAAAACATTTCATATATTTTTATTTATTTTATGTGTTTATATGTATTAATGTTTCTTATGTATTTTGAATGAATTGTTTGATGATTAAATTTATGTATATGATTATCAGTTGATACTATCAATGCAAGTTTTAATGGTAAAAGGAACTATAGGTCTAACTGTTTTGTAATTTATCTTCCAAAAGTTCAACTTTAGGTTTATTATGTAAAACTTGTATTCTAAAATCAGCATTAATGTATGACAATGAGTTCCAGCTCAGTTGATATAGAATGATCCATCTTCAACTATGAGGTTGCGGGTTTAACTGTGTGTGTTATACGTGTGAGACGACCAAGAAAAAAGGAAAATTTAGGGCTCTATTTCAAACTTTTGCCTCGATGATGGACGGAGAGAGGGATCATGATATACTGCCTACGTTCACCATTTAAAGAGTTATTTTGACTCAACACATGTTTAAAGAAATTGTTTGACTTTGTGGGGAAAAAATGAATAGAATAAGTTAGTGAAATGTGAGTCTCATTTTTAGTCTTAATTTTATAATGAAATTTGAGTGAAAAAAGTTAGTGGAATATTGAGTCCACATGTCAAAAATAGAAAAAAGTAAATGGATCTTTAAATTGTGCACGTCTTAAAATAGCAACATGGATCTTTAAAGTTTAAATCGTGGATGGATGGAGTATAAGTTACTACTATAAAAGAAAAAACTTGGATCATACAATAGAGGTTAGTTTATCGTAAACTTGTAGCTCGATTGACCCCATGATTTTATTACGAACTATTCACACAGAAATTTTTTTTGTCACAAAAAGGAAAGTGTATACGGATAATCAATTGAAAATGCTATATATATACTCCATTATGTGATGAGTGACAATGGACGAAGCATAGAAATGGATTCAGTAGATATTCACATTTAATTGACATATTAAAATATTTACTTTTCAATATCCACAAAGTTATGGAGTACTCTTTTAACTCGAGACAGTCCTCACTTAAGGTATTTTGATTTGGCAAGTTTAGTTTTGAAAATGGTGAAATAACCTTTAATTGGTTCCTCCAAATGTTATATAACTTCCAAATTTTGTTAGATAAAATAAAACCGGTTTGTGTCGATTGAAATAAACTGGGTTTTCACTCTATTTGCATGTTTATGTTCATAATCCACCTAATTTGATTGGTCGTTTGAAAATTGTCTTGCAAAATCTGTTCTTTAGTTTACCCTATTTAGAAATCATCACATGCATATCGTATTTGGTATAGTTATTTCCTGTTCTTTTGTTTTCTTTTTTGCCTATAACATTAAAATATTTTAAACTGTGAACACGTCAAAACCCTAAAAATTCAACATTTTTATCGTGTAATTACCAGTTTCAATTCTAAAATGTAATACTACTAGTAGTATATTTTCACATGACGGCATTATCGACGGAATCACTAGTAATTTTGTACGTTTGGAATGTGTTACACTGATCATTCTATGATCTATGATTATCATGAAATAACCACTTCTGTTTGTATAACATAAAAAACATCCCCCGATCCATCATAAGGACGGTACAAATTTTAAATAATGGTTGAGAGACATGTTTTACATTGGATAATTAAATTTTGCATTTTTGGTGAACATGAATTGTAAGTGGCTTACAGTGTTTTGTAAGTGAATGTGTACCAAAATATAAAAACACAAATTTGTATAAATAGACAAAATTGTAAAAAAAACCATGAAGATGGAAGGTATATAGACTAACATCCCACAAAACAGTGCATGCAATTTATTTTTAGATGTCACCATGTTAGTACACATTTACATAGCATGTAATTTTTGACAATCATTTTTTCATTTCAGAAAAAGCAACAATTTCATGCACTGTGGAATCAAGACCAAATGTATCTCAAGCACTTAAATATGTAACAATTTCCAGTAATTTGTGCTAACTTTTGAAATAATAAACAGCAACCAGCCCTTGCAAACAATTGAAGAATAAGGAGACTAAGAAAAAAAAAAGACATCTGAATACACACCAAAATTGGGGGATGAAATAATCCCCGAACTAGAAAATTGTAGAAAACGCCTCGCCTTGACAAACCAAAAAAATGAGGAAATGATACAAATCTGAAACTGGAATACCAAATACAAGCAGCAGCAGCAGCAGCAGATCAAAAAAATAGTTTGGATTTACCTGCAAAACAACAAAAAGGTTAATGAAGCTATATGTCGACTCTAGATTAAGATTGATTTTCATGATCCAAAGAAAAAGGATATGAAAATATAATAGCACCCTTGAGAAACTATGCTTTATTCATCATAAGATCAAGTTCGAGCAAACTTGATTTTATTCTAATTGGGTTCCAATCAAAGATTCAATTTCTTGAAATGAAACAATAAACTACCAGTGCAATGGGTTTAGGTCATTGCTCGGTTCCTTAGATAGGAAGAATTTACGTTTAAGGTTGCAGTGGCATCACACAATTAAAATTCGATCAGGTTTGAATCAGAACCATACCAAGTTATGCGACGGGATATGGCAAAAGTATGGAGTATTTCAGAAAACATTATAACATATAACAAAGGAGTTAACAATGTCAAGTCAGTCTAAGTTTCTGGCACAGTAAAGTTTTAATAAATTTGAGAATATTTAGTGTTTACTCAACGAATATAAAACTCATAAAGCATAGTACTATATAATAACACTAGATTTACTCTGTGAATCATTATATTCTTTTTTCCAATAATGGATAATAACGTACCTTGATTTCAAATATAATATGTCGCCATTGTGATAATGGCATCAACTATGGAAGCTCACTGGTGTAGAAAGAAGCTCTGAATAAAAAACAACCCCGGCAGGGAGCATATCTCAGCTCTTAGGTGCAATTGCGGCTAGAGCATTAGCCTGGGCAGGAGATAGATTGCCCAAGACAGGTTGTATTTGATGGCCATAAATTGATATCAGATGGGAGAATGCCCGTCCTATATGGAACTTAACTTCATCAGATTCAACGGGTGATTCAGCAACTTGAGCAAATATGCTAACCAGCTGAGGGGCAAAAGAAAGAATCTGCAAATAAAGATAGAAACAATATCACTGGAAAGTGAAAAGGGAGAATTGCTGACAAAAAACAAAACAAGAAACCACAATCAAGTTAAAAGGATCTGTAGCTCAAAACTGAAGAAAGTTTACATGAGAATTAGATGATAAAACTAGATTGCAGATGCATCCATAAACAGCTGTAGATTCTTCATGGTCCTCTTTCAAAGGAAGCACTTGCAGTAAAATGGGTATAACCTGATAAAAGGAGGGAAAATATCATTATGGAAAAATAGAAGAAGATAAAGGTAGAAACTGATAAAATAAGAGGACATATAATCACGGAAAAACAGAAAACAATCCGAAGGGAAGAAGAAGAGATCAACCTGGTGCAGTGGGATATTCTCTGGGTGAGACATTATCATTCTTGCCACTGCCCCAGCAGCATTATCCTTCACTGCATTGTCTGGCTCAGATTCCCCAAATAAGGGATGAAGGCGACTCAAAATGTCAGCATTGTATCTATTTCAAACAACAAGCAATAGCAACAGATGACAATTAGAGAAAACATACAGATCAGCCAAGGCCAAATATAATGTGCAGAGTTTTGAAAGAGAATAAGATCCAAAAAAAAATGGCATCAGGTCTAGAGCAGAAGAAGTTTCAGGGCACTCAAAGGAAACCTAGCAAGAAATACAGAGACCCTTAAGACGACATAGATAAGCAGAACAGAGTATAATGCTCCCTACATCCCATAAACATGCATATTTCTTTTTTGCACAATACCCAAATACAACTGTTACAGTATCAATCACTTTGCATAACAATACCTCTAGAGTGGGACATTTCTCCACTCATCATAGAAACACTAGTGGGGTCTTTCTCCAGTCAAAATACAAAAACACTTCTAAAAACTCATGCCCAAAAGATTCGGTGCATCTTTTTATGGGACGGAAGGAGTATGGAATTAACACACTGAAGACTGCTCTCTTATGATTGGAAAGAAGCTGATGATCCAGATTTGGAGTCACAAAATTGCAATTGAAGGTTTATTCACATTTTGGCTGAAATCTAATACTGTACAAATTTTCTTTTTAAGTAAGATACTACTACTATTATTTCGAAATATCTCAAAAGTAACAGAGCAAAAAAGTATTTGGTTGAGTAGAAGATTACTTTACGACTGAGCTGCCACCATTTTTGCACAGTTCACCCACACAGAATGCCGCATTTCTTCTATTTGTTGCATCTGGTGATCCCAATTCTTTGAGCACAAGATGCATTACAGCCTAAAACACATTTTATTTTTGGTGAATCAATTATTTTGAAGTAAAACAAAGATAAGAATTGACATTTCTTAGAAAGTTACATCAACATAGCCAGCAATTGGAGCACCCATATGCTGAGCAACTTCAGCAAGGGTTGCAACAACCATTGTCCTGTCCTGTGGTGGGCGTGATTGTTTCTGCATTAGAAAATTTCTTGTATTAGGATTCAAAAAAAGTCCGTAATCTAACTCAATACTTAATAGCTACCCACTCACCGAAAATTTCATTAGAGGCTCAAACAGCTGTGAAAAGATTGGTGCAAATTGAGCACCCAATGCCTTGGCAAAAGCAGGAAGGAGGTCAGAAACTGCATCCATGAGTACGTCATCGTGGTCAGCATCATCCTCATCAACCTCACTGTCTGACTCTATCTGCTGACAGGTAGACTCCTCCCGGAGTAGTGCCAAAGTTGCCTCAACAAGGCGAGGTATATCTGAATTTGGTTTTGCAGAGAAGAGGGGAACAGGTTATAAGTTTCTATAGACCAGAGTACATGTCCACAGGAATTCATAAAAAAGATGGTCAAATTTTACAACTTACAAGGCTCAACAGCCATGAATCCAAAATCTTTCATGATGTCAGCAACACTCATGCAAGCCTGAGCTACGACTTCTTTATCATCATCTTCAGTCATTGTCTTGATATATATATTCAGCACAGTATCTATTGACAAATAGTTAATTATTGTTTTTCCTAAAATAGATTATCTTATAAAGAAAATCCGGAACACAACAAATTCTCACCAAAAACCTCTTTTATCTTAATAATTCCCTCCTGCAAATAATAAATTTAAGATTGTGTCAGAAAAATCCAGAAGTAGGCAATTGATATTCACTAGAATGACACCACTGAACCTCTTAAAGTTGAAGCTAAATAAACAACTCGAAGTAATGATTGAACCAAAATGTTGCCACTCAACTAAATACACAGTGCAAATGGAAATACATACCCATGCTACAGATTTTCATTCCTAACAAAAAAGATAAGGAACTCATAATCAAATGGTCAATCAGAATGATTATTCTGCACTCACATTGTGATTCTGGAAAACTGCTTGTACTGCTTCCAATATATCTGGCAGTGACAAACAAATTCAGAAGGTAAGAGTATATAACGTAGCAGAATATACTGTGTGCCACCTAAGTACAATCGGATGAGCATCATACCAGGAACAAAGTGAGAGCAAAAAAGGCAAGTTTCTAGTCCAAAATACAAGTAGAAAAACCAATGGTGGTAGTACTTTTTTCCACTTTTAACTTGAATTAAGAATTTCAGATAGCTTACTGTCTCATACTTGACAAAACAGGACTAGACAATGAAACAAGGACTACTAGGATGCTATGGAAACTGAAAGCAGATTGTCATCACAATGAAGCATTCAATGTATACATTTCTAATGGAACTGATGGTTTAGCATCTTTACAAATATCCATGTAACATTTGCTGAATTTATTACAAACCAATCAGTAAATATCAGAAAGCACTGCAATAATCTTCAAGGAGAATTGTGCAAGGGAGCATTTTGCCAAGTCCAGATATGAGTTCCAAAGAAATGTAACTCTATATGATGTTTTTACATAACAAGCACAAATATATCATTATAAAGAACGACCTATGAAGACACTGTCTGTATAGCAACTCAAGTACACAATGACCATTATTACTCACATTTCAGTGAAGTTATTGCCTGAAGGCGAACATCCTCGTGAAAGTAAGTAGAATGTCTGATTAAAATCTTCAAGGTCTCCTCTATGTACCTTTGATTGTAATTAAGGTAGCAAATTATCGTAAACTGTCCCTTTAATGCAGCCATACAAGGATAACTACATACACATACATGCATAGGAAGAAAAAAAGGATACGGTGAATAGGAACTCTTTGCATGCAGAGCAAACAAGCCAAGAGCTTGGGTAGCAGCTGCTTTCTCATCCAAAACACCTGTTCTTACACTAATATTACGAACTCTAGGTTCATCGTGTGCTTCATCATCAGAAGAGACGCCACCAAATCCGTTGACATTATCATCCTCATCAGATTCCTCAACATCCACGGAAGAACCATCATCAAGGTTGCAAGAGGAAAAGGCCAAAGGAACAACATGTGGAAGGTACTGTTCCAACATACAATGGATGCTTTAGATGTAAGATCTCTGTCTGTGTGTTAAAGCATTATGGAATAAAACCTACCTGAGAAAACCCATCTTCTAAAAGTTCAGCAACATTGCTGAAGAATCCATGAGTGTACTCCCGGAGTTCACTGAAGTCCAGGCTGAAACCCTGAAATATCATATCCCTCAATCAAAAATTCTAAGTGATAACTGCAGGACAACAGATGAAAAGCTTCATACAGATATTGCAGCTTCAATGAAGGGGGGCAAAATTGGCTCCATCCTAGCCCTGCCAACAGACATTGCAACTATACCAGCTAACTCGGTAGCCCTTGCTCTTGAACGGAGGTCCTCGTCATTTGTAAGCACCATAAATATTTTCATCAACTCAAGAACCCTTTCTGCATATGGAAGGAAAGCTTGTTCTGCAGCAGATGCAACTGAGCCTATTGCTGACTACAATACCAGCAAACAGAATGTTAAAACATTAAGTTGGAACATTAGACTGCCAATGTAGAAGTACGGTACCATGCATGTCTCCTGCAAATTACGGGGACTATTTTGGAGAGCAGCAAGCAATTTTCCCATTAAAGGGTCCAAAAAAGGAAGAATTGCGTCATCCATGTTCTCACAAAATGCTGCTAGTGCGTAATATGACTTCTCCTGTTATGACAAGTTAAATATTACTATGAGATAAAGCAAAGAAATGATACAATAAAAGCCTATATAATACTATGTATGCATCAACCTTGACATCATCAGATGCATCTTCTAGAGCATTCAAAATACAAGGAAGAACAATTTCATGGTAAGATACTATCTCAGGCTGCAGATGCTCAGCAAACTGTGTGAGTGCAAAAGACGCAGCCCCGCGCACCATTTGCTCAGGATCTCTAAGAGCTCCCAAGACAATATGAAGAACAGGTTCCAGTTTGCCCTTCATCAACTCCAAACAGCCCTCAGATATAACACCTAGAGCTGTAACTGAAGCCTCCCTGAACTTTGGATTTGCATCCTGACTCCTCAAAGAAGAAAATTCGAGAACGGGAGGAAACACTTGCTTTGACAGATTTATGGCCATAGTATCAATAACCTCAGCAGCATCTCGATCAGGTGACAGATCATCATCATCATCCCTGTCGGTTGACTCTGCAAGTAAAGGGCACATGATTTGCAGGATTGGTACAACCAACTTGTACTTTTTCAGGGAACTTGATTTATATCTTGCAAGCCATGAAATTATTTGAATAGCCTACCACAAATGAAGCAATGAGAAGTCAAGCCAACTCCTAAGTATAGAATGCTAAAACTGCAAGGAAGTATCATGTTTGGTGATGTTAACCTGATGACGCGTATTAGGTTCCAAATTATCTTTTGAACAAACTTCAAGAGAAAACTGAACAATGGCTCTCACAGAATCACCAAGGAGAGGAGCAGGAGACTCGATTAACTCATCAAAGATCTCAAAAGCAATCATAGCAACATCTTCCTCGCCAGAATCAAGGCATTGTTTCGATACATTCAAAATGCTAGGAATAAACTCTCTGAACTTGATCTACAACATGCAAGCATTGTCCTTAGGAATGCATCCAGAAGGTAACATAGTTTCAAGTAGAAATAGGAAATTAAAAGAACAAGGTCAATCATCAATTTGCAGTACTAAAATGTCTGTTGTGACTATTGAAATAGCATTGTTCAACATTCGGATCAGAAAATTGATTTCATGAAATCGAGAATGACAAATTAATCATCAAAGGAGATGTGTCTGAATCACACAATAATATGAGTTTACCACTATTCAAGTATTCAACAAGACATTATATAAGTATCTATATAGAACTTTTGTAGCAAAAATAGAAAGAATTTCACTGTGAGCAGCTGGATCCAGAGAGCCAATAAAAGGCAGAAATTTCAAATTTGAACTCACTACTTCTATCTAGTCATGAGGTTAAGTATTAATACATCAGATGTTTGTAATAAAGAGTATTTAGCTGAGTAGCTTGATCAAGAGATAGCCAATGAAGCAAAGAAATCTAAACTCACCACTTCAACCTCATCATGAGTGAACTCCAGAAAAGAACCAACCGCCCTGACATAGCAAAACACATATGTAAGAACCTTCCGCGGATATATCATCCATCATAAAATATTATCATTCCCCACAAATCCTCAAGAAATTATCTTACTTGAGAGCAGCAACTCTAACACAGTTACTGGTCTCATCCTGAAGGCACTTAAGTAGCAGAGCCTGCAAATCTGCAAAATATGGTCGAAACGAATTTCCAATAGTTTCTGTCAAGGAGCTGAAAAGTATCAACGCCACCTAGGAGAAAAACAAAGATTATTATGCAAGTACATTAAAAAAGAGCAGCCAAAAAAGGATCAAAGGGAAAAAGAAATCATTATTAAGTTAGCTAGTCAGTCTAAAATGAATGTTCAAATTCATATAGTCAATTGAAAAAACAAAAAAAAGGAAAGAATCCACATCAGCACATGTGAAATATTTCCCCACTGAGTGCAGGCTGGACTATAGAGGTGCAATCTAAACTGAAGAATTGTTTAATAAGCTTACAACAGCTCCCATAGAAGAAGCTCAAAGTCTCATCTCTCTTTTAGGACTAGTTAGAAAAAGGCTAGGAGAAACAAAATGCAGAAAATATGGCGATCTGAGAAGTTGTAAATCCAGTAAACCGTGACAGTTAGAGATGGACAAAGAAATGCTTTAGTTTCACTTCTATGGTTTTTAAATACTGGTTGACTATTGCAATCAAATTTTATATTGTGGCTTGAATATCTGTTTATACATGATCCCCATAAATGGAACAACAGTAATTAAAAAGGACTTCAGTGATCTGCACATCTAGCAACACACCTCTCTGTGTTCTACTTGTGCACTTTGACTGCATTGGAATAGAAATGGCAACAAATCCGACCACTCTCCAGCTGGGACGGCATACTTGGCAACGATGCTAACCACATTTGCACTAGCTCGCCTCACTGGTGGACTGCCAAAGAGGATAGATAACTATATGAGATTCTGATTATCCGTTGTCCAATTGAAGTATACAGAACACAGCATTGAAACTTAAGGCGAATTCAATCAGAAGTCAGAAAATTGAAAAATTGAAAAAGCGAAAACATGTTTCGACGTTTGAATCAACAAAAGAGGCAAAACCTATGCTCCACGGTGATGCTCTCGATGAGAGATTGTTTGACAAGCTGGCGGAGCTCGGGCGACAGCTTGGCCCAGTGGCCGGTGATCTTCTTGCGGAGGAGAACGGCGGCGAGCTGACGGACGTTGGGGGTTTTGGCGGTGCGGAGGTGGTGGACGAGAGCCGGCACCACCTGCGGGTCTTTGGCCAGCCGCTTAATCTGATCCTCGGCCTGGCGGCGGGCGTCGTTGTCCGGCATGAGGAACTGGATAAGCAGAAGCTCTAGGGACTGCGCCATTGGTGGATAGCGTGAGAGAGGGAGGGAGGGAGGAGGCTAGGGTTCTCTAACTTCGTTTGCTTTTTTTCCCTTTCCTCTATATACAAGGAAGGAGCGGCGGCGGCGGGTGTGAAAGGGTGGGACTGCTACAGTGCGGGTAATTTTGTTGCCACGCGCTTTTCACGAGCGTTTTGGCTTTTTAATGAGACTTGGCGTGCAATTTTTAATTATTTCTAGTTTTTTAATCAAACTTACATTATTTTCTTATTCATTTAAAAAAATAAAATTCCTACGTATCAAACCCTACTCTTTCCATGAACAATATCTTTACCAAAAATAGATCAATATTAGTACTCCTCTCGTTCCATAAAAATAGGGACTTTAAAGATAGGACGGGTAATAATGCAAAATCGGTAAGTATGAGAGATGTAGAAAGAAAAATGTAATTGAAATATTGTTAATAAATAATGGAACCCACTTTATAAGAGAAAAAAAAGTTTCCAAAAATAGAAAGAGGCTATTTTTGTAGGACGGACCAAATGGAAATGAATACTGTTTTTATAAGATGGAAGGAGTATAATACTACAGGGAATGAGTCCGAACACTAACATGTTTGATCTTTACAACATGTTAAGTTTTAAAGTTGTGTCTCAATTAAAACTACTCATCTCCTTGCATATGCTCGCCGTCTCCCCTTGCTTGGACTTTATACAATTGTTCATTGAAGCACATATTCCCACTTGTGTCTATATCTCTCGATGTCTTGTAAACCGAATAACAAACAATGAAAATCTTCAAAGTATATGCCTATGTAAGTGAAATCACATTATGTCCAACCAACAAAAAACTTCATCCTTTTCGGAGAAGATTGCTTAAGAATACAACTCGGTATGCCTTTGAGCCATGTATAGGGGTGGTTCGTTAAGGTATACCATATTTTGAGTGTCATACCGTATACCGTACCGAAAGTTACGGTATGACAAAACATCATACTGATACCGTACCAAATTTTTCGGTATACTCGGTATGGTAGTTTTTGATACCGTTACCATACCGTATTTTCGGTATATCGTACGCATTCCGGTATACCTTACTTTTGTGGTATACCGAACTTCGGTACGACATACCGTTATACCTATTATACTGGAAAAATAATATATTATACCCAAAATATTTATAAAAAAAAAACAATTCTGTTGTTCAACTACTTTAAAAAGTACTCCCTTCGTTCCCTCATAGTTGAGGCGGAACTTTTTGGCACGGAGTTTAAGAAATGAATGTTGAGTGTGTTAAATAAATAGATAAAAAAGTAAGAAAGAGAAAAAGGTATAGAGAATAAAGTAAAAAGTGAATAAAGTAGAGAGAATAAAGTAAGAGAGAGGAAAAAATTACTATAAATGGAAATGACTCAACTATGAGGGAACTTCCCGAAATGGAAAAATGACTCAACTATGAAGGAACGGAGGGAGTACAAATCAGTTAAATTCCACACATTCATTCTAATATTCAAATTTATAAAACTTCGACAACCAAATAAAAACAAATTATAAAATCATGAACAACATTATCTTCATTTCTTAGAATCTTGCTGGTGAGTGAAGGATCGAACCTGCTATAAATATAAAGGTTTTATATACTCCATATAACAATAAGGGTTGCGATAGCGTGCTAACTAATTTACAGTAATAACTAATAACTTTCAATTATGCGTATTAAAATTATCAACGCAAATACAACATGTAAATTTAAATATCAATACAAAGACATAATTTTATCAAAACAAGAAGATTGATAAATTTATGTCTATGTGTTGATATTAGTTATTACTTATTGCTGTAACTTAGTTAGTATTTGATCACACACCATAATAATCCTATAGATATAACATAAATATTATATTATATATTTAATAATCAACGGTATACCTCTATACCACGATATACTGAGGCGTCGTTATATACCGAATCTTCAGTATGTCGGTATACCGTGGTATAGGAAATCTAATACCGTTACCGTACGGAATCTTTCGGTATGGTATCATACCGTACCGACAAATCAGTATTTTTTCGGTACGATAAATCCGATATTTCGGTATAATTCCCCACCTCTAGTCATGCTTACCAACAAAGCTTGTAGCTTTGTGGCAATTCAATTGGGTAAACCTCTAATTGCAAAAGTTATGCATCTCGTACAACTTAGACCCCGAATTGCTACACAATGTGCAACACTAACACTTTGTGAAGTGCTGTTACATGTCTTGCAACCTTTGACCATGTGCAACTGAGCATGTTTTTACTCTATTTACAAAAGGGATAATAATTATTTAAATCACGAAGTTTGGTCAAATTTTGGTCTGTACTGTAAACTTTGGAATTGGATACTACATCACAAAAGTTTATTTTTTCTCAATTGTCTTATCCATGCATGAAATTTTTCTTTTAACAATATTCAAAATGACGTGTTTCAGAATAATAAGAAGTGGAATGAGAAAATAAAAGAATATAAAGAAAAAAAATGAAGTAACACGTCATTTTGAATATCGTTAAAAAAATGAAATTTCGTGTATGGATGAGACAATTAAGAAAAATTGAAATTTCGTAATTTACTATAATCAATTCAAATGACAAGAATTTAACTAAACTTCGTGATTTAAATGACTATCAATCCTTTTAAAAATTATACACCGTTCTAACCATTCAAAATAGTCATCTTTCCCTTTTAGTTTGTTTCATTATGAAAGTATATTTTCCTTATGTAGTAAAAAATATCTCTTATATTTAGAATATTCAATTACGATTTTTTTTATATTTAAATCCATTAAACAACTCCATCATAGAACTCTTGTCATTCTTTTTATTGTTAATTAAAAGAATTGTTACATTGTTTAACTAGGACGACAATCATATTTGTAAGTATACCTACAATAATCTCTCATGCTTTTTTTTTATGTTGGAGAGGTATAAAAGTAAAATATGAAATGTTAGAGCATCTCCAATAGCGGCTAACCGATTTGCGTCGCTAGCCGATCGGCTAGTCGAACTATTGGAACCGGCCAGCGGCATTTCGGCTAGCCGATCGGCGAGCTCTAGCCGATTTGCGGGCGCTAGCCGACCGCTGGCCGATCCCGCTAGCCGTCATTGTAGGCTCAATTTCGGCTAGCCGATTGCATTTTTTTAATGTATTGTTTTATGCATTTTTTTTATTTATTGCATTTTTTAATGTATTTTTTATGCATTTTTTATTGCATTTTTAATGTATTTTTTTATAATTTTTTTTAATTATGTAATTTTTTTTAGGATGGGCCTTTTTTTAATTTATATAAAATTATTGCATTTTTATTGCATTTTTTAATGTATTTTTTTAATAAATTAGTGAGGAGTAGAGTGGGGCGGTGGCTCGTGTGTGGAAGCTCGAATTTTTTTTTATTATGTAATTTTTTTTATTTTTAGTTAATGTAATTTTTTTATTCAAATAAAATTAAAGAATTTTTTCCGTATATGTGTCGTAAATTTAATTCCGTATTTTGTGTTTAATTCCGTAAATGTAGTTGTTTTTGAATTATTTTTATTGCGGCTAACCTGTGGCTAGCCTATTTGATTAAAATGATGATGTGGCGGTGGAATTTTAGTGCTTGATGACGTGACAGGGAGAGAGAGTGGCTAGCCTGTGGCTGGCCTAAGAACATCCACAATAGCGGCTAGCCGATTCGTGTCGTTAGCCGATCGGCAGCCAAACTATTGCAATCGGCCAGCCGAGAATCGGCGAGAAAATCGGCGTGGGCTAGCCGATTTAGTGCGCTGGCCGCCATTGTGGCGTGCCGATCGGCCAACGCCCAATTTTCGTTTTTTTTTTTAAACTTTTGAAAACCTATATATACGCGATTTTCTCTCTCTCTAAATTTTTGTACAAGAGCAACATCTAGCGATGGACAACAACAACTAGGCCCAATAGAAAATTAGGACCTGAAACAGAAACATGTCATAGCGTCGGGCCGGGCGAGACCCCCGTTCGGCTAGCGGCAAACTAAAACAGATTCAAGGCATACTAACATTTTTTAATGTATTTTTTTAATAAATTAGTGAGGAGTAGAGTGGGGCGATGGCTCGTGTGTGGAAGCTCGGATTTTTTTTTTTATTTATGTAATTTTTTTGATTTTTAGTTAATGTATTTTTTTTTTTATTTAAATAAAAGTAACGAATTTTTCCCGTACATGTGTCGTGGGGAGTGTTATATTGCTCAATACCTAATTGCTAACTACAATTAAATAATAACCATTAGATATTCAAATTAAGGGCCTAGATCATCAACCACCTAAACGTCAATACGATCAAAAAAAATGTCAATAAAGTTATACATATGATTAATTCCATAAAATATCAATAGTGGATATTAATGTCAATTAACTGCATATTTAGTTATAACTAACTTTTAAAAGAAATCCCAAAACGTTAAATTCATATAACATATATCAAATTAAAGATAAATTTATAAGGATTCCAACGATATCATACATGCATATGTTCCGATGTCAAAATTTAAAAAAAAAAATCAAAATTTTTACAATTTTTTTCAAAATAACGGTTTAGGGTCATATGTTAATCAATGTGTATCAATTCTTACTTCTTTTAGTTCTTACGTATATTTGTAGAAAGACGAGCGAAGTCTAACTCTTAACACATGAGAAGTGGAGTACAGGAGTAGTACAAAATCTTCAAAAATTTGTTTCCCTTCGCAGCACTGCCGCAACATAAAAATATCATACGCTACGTATTTTTTATACATCTGAGTGAATAAGATAAAAACTTGCCGACAACACTGAATTTGGCTCTTTCTTGATGAATTCTTTCCCCTTTCTGAAAATAGCTATGGAAAATTAGGAGAAACATAACACTAGAGTAGAATACAACAATTCAATTCTCACCACAAGCATAATCTGATAATCCAAACACTATCAAACAATCGATTCAATACCGCCAATGCCATTGCTTCTTCTCCAAACCCCTAAAATCTAAGAATCGAACTGCTTACCTTCAAAGGATTGCCCAAATTCCCAATTCTTGGGGGCAACACTGTACGAAGGCAGCGTCACTCCATCGCTGCTCGTAATCTCAAACGACAGCGGCTGGTTCTTCAAATCCGCATTTATATGCCAATTCTGCCCCCAATTCCTCCCCATCGGCAGCCACCCCGTCCTCGACCCCTTGATTTTCACGCCCGACAGGTCCCCCGCGCCGGCCACGTTGCTAATCATCACCGATATAAACACTCCGCCGCCGCCGATCGTGAACCTCACGCCGCCCTCCTTCCGGCAGCGTATCCGCCGGTACTGCACCGGCATGTTGGAGGCCTTCCAGATGGCGATCTTCTCGAACGCCTCGATCGGGAGGACGAAGTGCGAGTTCGGCGGGTTGCACTTGCCGCCGGCGTCGGCGTCGAACCCGAAATTGGGGGCGCAGAAGTTGGTGGCGGTGACGATGATGGAGGTGCCCGGGATGCACCACCGGAGGTCCTCCACGCACCGGATTTCGAAGCAGGCGCCGCAGATCTGGCCTTTCTCGAAGAGGACGGTGCTGAGGGCGGCGGTGGCTTTTCCGTACCCGTTTTTGACGAGGTCGCCGTAGCCGCAGGCGCCGCCGACGGCGTCGATTGGGTCCGTGGCGGCGTAGTAGGTGGCGCGGGCGGGGTTCCAGTCGGAGTGGGAGGGGGTGGAGGGGAAGTAGTGTGCGGTGGCGAGGAGCGCCGACGAGAGGAGGAGGAGGAGGAGGAGGAGGCGCATTTTGAGCGGAGAGGCGGCGGGGTGGGATTGGAGTGTGGAGTGGAATTGCCTTTTTCTTTTTCTTTTTTCAAACTTAATAAAGTTAAAGTTTCTAATTTTGGGGAATGATGAAATTAAACTATGTGGTATCATCTGGAAAATTTTCTTTTATAAAAAATATACTATCAATTATTAGTTGTGAATTGTACTTTAAGCTGTCGATTAAACTGTAAAGTGTGCAATTTGTACTTAAAAATAACGTCAAATATTATTCAAATAGGAGTAATATTTTTATTTGACTAATTTCATACTAATAAAATTATTGAAAATAGATTGAGATAGTATAAATGAACTTGCTAATCATTAGCTTTCAATAAATTGCCTATTGCTAGTTACATAAATGACAATCACATGGCCATAAATGACTTGTCTGAATATTCATGGACATTTTACAGATACAAATAGAAGCAGTATAAAGTTTCAAATATGAATAAATTTACCCCCAACGATACCTTCCATGAGACATGAGTCATGTTTTTGTACCCCATTCTCTACTCTTTTAACTGATTCAATTGATATTTATATTTTATCTACATTGTACATTTATTATTTAACTTGATATAAATTAAATAGTTATTTCAATTAATATAATGAACAATAAAATATTTGATATATGTGGCTCCTCCTTTTCCACAAAAATATACAGTACCAAACAACCCTTGATTTCAAAAGTCAAATGGCCCAGGAAAACAGATGGTGAGCTTTCTGTTCACAGCTGAATATAATGTGGACTAACGTTAGAAACCAAATAGACCTGAGACTCCACGTTGCGGCAATGTTTATTTGCCTCATGAACCATTCGCTCTTGTGCGTGATGCAAATAAAACTTTAGACGAGAAAGAATCTCTCTCAAGTACGCAGTGCTATGATTTGAACATGAATTACACGCGCAAAAAAAATATTGTCGGTCGATGTCTATCATAGACGACCTCAAACGACATAGTGCTTGCCGCAGTGTGAAACCATACATTTGTACAACACATTCTGTTAGACCATTGGACACGCAGTGATAGGACGAGATCATATATGGAGCTTCATACAAGTGGTCTCTAATAACATCAACTAAGAAAAACTAGTAGAAGGCAGTAGACAAGCTCCTTCCACGAACAGCTTCGTGTTCTTATCCATTTGATGCTAGCAAGTTGCTTATCGATTTTGAATACTTATCGAACTGCACAAATAATCAAAATGAAAGAGAAATAAATACACTTAGTAAATAACATAAATTGCAGCGTCTACTCCAAAATCAGTAGCTATTTGAGTTGCCTTTTCCACTGATTTCTAAACCATATCTAAACCATGTTGCGTTTGCTTTGAGGTATAAGGAAAATATGGTATATTTTTATTTATCTTTTTAAATCCCTGTTTTATTTTTTCATCCTTACCTATAAAAAGGATTTCACCCTTTCCTATTCCTTATTGTCCCTCACATGAGAGATAATATTAGGGTGGACTCATTTTTTTTATCGATAAGGATGCAACATAAATTATCAGCACTGTTGTAGATGCATTCTAGAATATGAAGATAGTTATAGCCAAGACACAAAATCTTACGAGCATCTGCGAAAATAACTTTTAAATAAGTACCTCTGACACAATTTCTTCATATTTATGGCTTAATTTTTGAATTTTAGCATCTGCTTCCTCCCTAATGTTTTTTCTCTTCAAATTTATAGCTTCTGCCTGCAAAATGTTGACATACGTTAAATGTAAAACTGGTCACAAGTCAAAGAGATAACATAAGCCACCAAAAGAATTCATATATCAACTTACCTCTGCAACCACAGATTCCACATGTTTCTCCCTCAATTCTAATGCACGCCTCTTTGATTCCACTTCAAATTCGACATTATTTACCTCCTTATCTGCCTCTTCTTGGCGCATAGCTTTCTCTTTCTCCAGTTGCCTCTTGTATTCTTTTAGCTGGTCCGCTGTTAACAGTCCAAATTAAGGAATCAGATCACAGAACTGATCATTACTGAAAAAAGTTTAAAATGTGCCCACCTTTTGATTGCATATCTACAAGTTTTGCTTCCAGTGATTTGACTTGAACATCTTCGTCACTAAGCTTACTTTTGAGGACCTTCACTTCTTTCTCAACTGACTTTGCGGAACTTACCTGTTTGTAGTGCCGACAAAACAATTCATGTATCAAGCTTAAAATAGAGCACTTGATTACATGGAAAATTGTTTTCACATGTTCCAAATGCAAGTATTGGGCTAAAAGAAAAAACTAAAACCTGCTCTTGTACAGCCTGCATCCGACTTAAGTGCTTAGAGATTTTCTTGCAAGCCTGAGGATCAGAATATAAAATCTCATCAATCTCACTACATATAATGTAAAATATATTTGCTTTTCAAATATATCATAAATAGAACAGAACTGCAGGACTGAATTTACATGCTTCGCAAAATTATTAAGCGGCAATTTTTTTTCTACAATTTAGACCATTAAATGTGAAACATTGAAGACCTTAGCATAGGCCTCAAGCTTGGCAGTCTTATCCTGAAAAGATTGTATTGCAGCTCTTTCAGCATCTTTCGCCTCAGCTAGGGCCAACTTTTTCTCCTCCAAAGCCCTCTGAAATTATTGAAAATGAATTAAAAAAACTAGGATTTTAATGCAGCCTTTATTATCATCAGTCCACTTACTAAGGGAGAACATATTCAGGTATGAAATGAGAAATGTAAATACACTTTCTCAGACGGAAATTTAAAACTCGTTCCTCTCACGGAGTACGTAAAAATAGCCCATTCGAACCCAGAGGACAATGCACAAACAAAAACGAATAAGAACATGAAAGGAGGAGAAAAAAAAGAACAATGAAAGGCGGACACATTAAATATCAGGCTAAATAATACAGAATTGACAAGTGCACATACTTTGGTAAAAATAACATCTGCCAGTCTGGAAAGAACATGACGATTGAAGTGTACTTGTGTATGCATATCAAAGTCAAAGACTAACAATAAACACCTACAAAACAGGCAAAACTCCTATGCAACCTAAACCATATGATGATTCATCCCTCGTAATATTACCGACCTACCCTACAAGAGTATACTTCACAAACTAAACTATATCTGGCTGAAAAATCTGGCTTTCAAGCAATCAAGGATACAGTAGTGCCATGTAATATGATGCCAGCAGAACCAGCAGAGAATGAACAGCAACTTAGCCAGCTTTTTGTTTGAAAATGTTTTGAACATCTATAGAGATATATATTACACTTCATCAAAGTTAGTTGAGATTCAGACTAAAATTAATGCAGACATTACCTGAAGTTTGTCTGGTGATTGTACGATTTTAGAACGCAAACTAGCATTTTCTTGAACACTTTGAACAAGGGCAAATTCTGCACTAGAGATCTGATAAAAAGAGAATAGGATCAGAAGGGTCCTGGTTGATTGTGCCCACACCAGTTTGTAACTTGATGGGGACAACCCAAAAAACTAAAGCATGTATTCCAATAAAAAGTTAATAGGCAATAGGACTTTGCTCAAAATGTGAAAATCACAAAGGAAAATGTAAAATTATTTGTTAGTGGATAATGCAAAACCTCATGAAAATGTGTAGTGGATCAGAGTACTCCACATCAGAGAAACCAAGTTTACTCAACAAAGAGACACGCCAAACAAGATGCCAAACCTTCTCATCAGTTTCTTTGCTCTTCTCCTTCAATTGCTTGATCGTAGTCCTCAACGTCGCTTGATCCTTGTTGAGTTCATCAACTGTATGATGCAATTCCTTAATCTTCAAACTCAATTCCTGCACTCCCGGCAAGTCCTTCTCTCTTAACTCCTCAATCTCTGCTATCTCTGCATTCAACTGCAATATCCAAAGATAGTTAAGATATATTTGCAGTATACCTATCAAATCCCCGAACAAGCACCAGTGTAAACATCATGAAGCACCTGCAAAATTCTAGCTTCAGCAGCTAGCTTCTGCTGCTCAAAATGTTCTAGATCGTCAAAAATAGGCTTCAATAGCTCCATTTTTGCATTCCTAAACATTATAATCAGTTCAAATCATGCCCTGCTCAACAGTTATATCAGTACTGAATCATGATAAGAAACTGGTTTGCAATCACCTGTGGAGGTGAAAATTGAGAAGTGCGCTGAGGAAGAACTCGGTGCGGTCAGCCTCTGGCTTAATCAAGTCTTTAGGGGTGAAGGATTTGGGACAGCTAATAGCCGTCAAAAGCTGTCGAAGCTTGACGTACACATTCATGATCCGAATCGAGTGCAAGTGGTGTTCGGGATTTTCGATATGCTCCAGCGCCTCAAATTCCATCTGCTCTTCGTCGTCCCTGGAAATTCGTAATCGATAACTTGAAAACGAGAAATCTAGAATTGATTGCAGATTTAGGTTAGGGTATTTAGCTTACTTGAGAATGTCCATGTAGATGAGGATGTGAGAGTAGAGTTTGCAGATGAGGTCGGGGTCGGGGCGGAGGAGTTCGGACTCCGACACGACGGCGATCTGGGACGCGGACAGTACCGCGACGATTTGGTGGCGGGGGAGCCTGGGATAATCGAATTTCGACATTTCCTTCTCCTTGCTCACACCAACTGTTTGTGTTTTGAGCCAAGTGAAGTGAAGTGAAATCTGTAGGGCAAATTATTCAGCAGATCAAACCTTGTGGATTTCCCGCTTTTTCTAGAATCTGGATTTAAATTAGTTATTGATTTTTTTTTTTGCAAATATTAAATTATGAAAAATTGTAGATGTTAGCCCAATCTTGATTCGGACCGGCCCGTTAAAAATAGCGGATGGAAACATTGGCCCAAATGATTTGGGCTTTCTGTTCAATACTATGCCCTTTGCAAACATGAGTTTTACAAACGACCACCATGAATATGATAGTGTACGACATCTGATTTTATGCAAAATCGGAAAAATAAGAGAGAGATAATAAAATGAATGAAAATTATTAGTAGAAAATGGGACTTTTTTTTTGTAAAGAAAAAGGTAAATAGATAGAGACCAATTCCTATAGGCTCCCCAAAATATATATACTCAATAGTAGTAATTTTTGGTCTTCAAAATAGTCTATTATTGGAAATACAATTGAAAATAATGGTTTTAACTATCCAAAACAAAATCACAAAAACCATTTTAATGATCATAACATTGAAAGCAACTTTTTCCTCCAAAAATAAAACCAGTCTTACTTTTGTCCCTAGTCACTACCTTATTCTTGTATGGTCCATTCTCAATCAGTTTCTGCTACCACTTTCTACCAAATAAAGTAATAATGTACTACGTAGTAAGTAACAAACATTTAACTAATTTCTAACTTTAGTATACTTCATTCAAACACTTAACCTATACTCCAGTCCAGAGATATATTCTAGGCTCCTTTAGAGCATCCACCGTAGGTGAACACCTTTTGGTGGACAATTTTTTTTTTGTTCATAGCCACTTTTTATTTGTCCACAGCCACAAAAAAAAGTGTCTGCAGCAATAGTGGGCACTTTTTTATGGACAAATTTCACTTTATTTTATTTATTGTATATTTTAATTCAATTACAATTAAAATCATCGGACTAAAAATAATTAGAGAAAAACGGCTAGTGCAATAAAATTAAAATTGAAAACTAAATTTTCGTCGGATTAAAGTGAGGGAAAATTACAGCGAAAATTTGATCTACGGAAAATCACACATGTTCTTCACGCTACGTCGCCTCCCCTACGTGCCCAGACCTCTTCAATCAAATCGACCTGGAGTTGGTCATGTGTTGTGCTCTTGCGTATATCAGCGAAACGTTGGATCAGATATTCATTACTACGTGGTACACCCATCTGTATCGGCGCGAAGGCAACGCCATGACTTGTACTTGCACCATCTTCCGGCGCCCAACGTTCTGTAGCAAATCCTTCATCTTCTATTATCATATTGTGCAATATGATACATGCTACCATAATATTCGCGACATCATCTCCGTGCCAAACTCGTGCCGGGCAGCGTAGAATGGCCCATCGCGCTTGGAGCACACCAAAAGCTCGCTCAACATCTTTCCTAGCGGCCTCTTGTTTTCGCGCAAAATATTGTCTCTTCGCTCCAGCCGGTTGGCGAAGTGTCTTGACGAATACGGGCCAACGAGGGTATATTCCATCTGCCAAATAGTATCCCCTGCGATACTGCGTGCCATTTGCTACAAAACTGATCTCTGGACCCTCTCCCCGACACTCATCAGTGAAGATAGACGACGACTGCAGAACGTTGATGTCGTTGTTCGAACCCGCAACACCGAAATACGCATGCCAGATCCGCAAACGGTAGTCAGCAACGGCTTCGAGAATCATCGATGGATGTTTCTGCTTGAAACCGGTAGTGTCACGACCGCACTTTGCTAAGGATAGCAAACACAGTTTATCGTGACTAGGGGAGGATTAAAGAAGCGGCGAAGAAAGGGAAATCTCGACAAAACTGGAATGAACGAAATTAAATTAGAATAACCGGCAAAATATATTAGAGTGCGTAATACAAAAGAACATAAGCTCGTTATTTACATTGCAGCGGAAGAGTCAAGAGAGGATGACACCGTGTATGGAGACACGATGCATCCAAGCATTTATCAAACTGAAACACATTCGCCATCTCTGCTCAACATCGCCCCTCGTCGTCACCGCTTAACCTGCATATTTAGAAATATATGCAGGGCTGAGTACAAAAGTACTCAGTGAACACATTGCCGAAAATTACACATATACATTTGAAAATATTGTCAAGCCATCATCATAGTAACACTCAGGGGTTTTATTGAAAAGACCTGAGCTTACTAAAAATATTCACATTGGGCCCTTTTTCCTGTACTTAGCCATATCTGATCATCTTGTGCCGCTGAGATGGTGTTCTCATACGGTCACCTTCCCTGCCCAACATGACAGAGGTATCCTTGTGCCGGGAAGGTGGCCACCTTCCACGGTGACCTTCTCTGCCGTCCGTTCACGGCCAGAGGTATCCTTGTGTACACTAGTCCGAGCGGGGACACCACCCTCACTGGGACCCGAATTCGACTTATATATCATCATTCATAATTCACTTGGCCTTAGCCAACAGATATGCATCATACACAAAACATTTATGGCAAGACAATATCAATTCACGAACATGTTTTCGAATTTTCACAAAATATAATTTGTATTTTTAGTATAAGAAAGCTCACCTCGTTCGTTTAATTTCCTTAACTTGAAATTCTTGCTCCGACTTTAACTTGCAAAGATAGCCTTTTTGAAAACATCACAATATAATATAAAATACCAATCAGACTTCAATAAATTCTTGAACTTTAATAGGAATGCATGCCTCCTAACTAATGTCTTTTATTTTTCACTCATCCTTAAGAAATTTCTAAAACTCATACACTATTTGATCATTCTTTTTCTATTAGGCTCGGATTAATTTGGCTCATGCTAGATTACCAAAATTTAATATTAAATTTTTTCCAAGTAAATTCTAATTCCAAATCTTTCCCTTTATTTCCGGTCCAAGTGATTAGATCTCAGATTGGGCCTATTCAAATTATGTATTGCAACACCAATTATTTAGAAGTTGGGCTCAAATTATCTCACACCTTAGTTTAGCCTAGTAAATAAAATGTTAGCCCAACCATTAAATTCAGTAGCCCAATCAAATAAATCCATTACTAATAACTAAATGCTTCTCCTTCCTCATTCCACCGTGACTATCAAAGAATAGGAAAAGAGCTCTCCCCTTCCTGCCTGCTGCTGATCGTCGGCCAACCTCCCATCAGCGCCGCCGCCGCCGACTCCTTCGGCGGTGTTCTCTCCTCCTCTTCATCTCTCTCTCTCTCTCTCTCTCTCTCTCGTCTCTCCCTCTTCTCTCTCTTTCTCCTAATTTTCCCCAATTTCAGAAATAGCTTCGTCGCCCCTTCTCTCCTATCGGTCTCCCTCTCGGCTTTTCTCTCCCCACCGCCGCCGGCTACACCGATCCACCGCCTCCCTCCTCAATTTCCATATCTGCCGCCGCCGCCAATGCGCATGCACAAGCGGCGGCTCCGGCCCTTTCCGTTCCTCGCGCTGCCGGAGCAGTTCTCCGAAGCCACCACAGTCTCCGTCTCTTCGCCGAACTCCCGAAAGGTAAGGTATGCCCAATTTTTTTTCATTTCCCCCTTTTTGTTTTATTTCTAAAGATTAAATCTTGAATTTCAAAATTTGGTCTTTTTAACTTGTAGACGTGTAAAGGTCTTGAAATCATTGAATTGGTGACATATCGGGATTGTGGGACTGTCCTCGTGTCGATGGGGTGCCTAAAAGTCCATTCGCCGGAATCCGGCAGATTCGTGTCTGAGGAGATAAGTCTTCAAACTGTGTGTTATTATGATTATAGGACTTATGTTGTCTACTTTATGCATTTGGTGATATTTGAACAATTATGTTGTTGCTTGCTAAATGCTATTTGGAAGTTTCAATGATGGAATATGTTGTTAAACTTGTTGTGACGGATTCTAGTTTCAAATTATATGCATATGCTTGTTCATACATTAAAGAAAAGAGAGAGAGGCTTGGGACTTACTGTTTGTGTGTGAAAAGTGTTTGGATTGGGGACTTGATTTGATCCTCCAATTATCAGCAACTCCCCCTCGGACTCTTTTATGCTATGTGTGTTTGTGTGATGAGAATTTTTGAAATGATGGGTGGCTGTTTAAGGAAACTTTGGGGGTTTATAAACTTGTTCCCTTAAATTCCTTTGCAAGCTACTTAAGCAGGTGGGGAAAGGTTTAACTTGGGGAGGTTTGGATGTATGTCATAGATATTTTGTTCATTTTGTCAGAGATGAATCTTCTCAGGCACTCCGTATCTGCATTGTGATCTTAGTTTGATTTTCCCCACATTTCTTTATAGATTTTACTAATAGTTTATCATATATCTATATATATATTTTCTCTAATTATTTTCTTATGTAGGAGAGAATCATTTGGAGAACATTGGCAATTCCTATGATGATTTGTTCCTCCTTGGAGTGTGAGCACGAAACATTGAACGAGCTGCCCAGGACTTGCACGTCTCTTTCTAATTGTAATAGATCAGGAATTTGATAAATTTGTATAGTAGTACTTTAGCAGACTTTGGAAGGATGTGTCGGACATTATAAACTTTTATTTGGTTCTTTTCTCTTAGTTGCACTTGAAATGTTCGTTTGAGAACAAAGCAACTATTATTAAATTCCAAGATTCGATTTTTATTATGAATGAAAAGGGCAGGTTTTGAATTCTAGTATTTTTTTTTTGCTACTACTACTAGTAATAATAATAATAGTAATAGTAATAAGGTACGAAAGTTCGGGCTGTTACATTCTACCCCCCTTAAAAGAAATTTCGTCCCGAAATTTAGGAAGTATCTAGGCAAAAAGGTTCAGGATATTTCTCTTTCATTTTCTCTTCGTGTCCGTGGTTTTTCCACAAAACTTTACTATAGTAATTAATTTATTCCGAAGTTGCTGCACCTTTCGATCTAGTATTGTCACCGGCTTTTCTTCATAACTCAGGTCGGGTGTTACGTAATCTCTTCACGATGAATCATGTATTTTGTGTTGGACATTTACTTTTGTAGTTGAGAAACGTGGAACATGTTGTGTACGCTCGCAAAACTTAGTGGTAGTGCTAACTGATATGCTACTGGACCCACTTCCTTAACGATTTCGTATTATTCGATGAATCGAGGTTTTAGCTTACAATTAATATTAATTATAGATATTCATTTTTCTCTTATGCTAAAAGTTAAATTCGTGTGACATGCTTCGGCGTACGACTTTTTCCGGCTTTCAACTTGTCGATCCTTTCCTTTGATTGCCAGTCTTCTATGTCCATTTCAGGGTACTTTATCCTTCAGGCGTATTTTGCGAATGTCAATGTCTTTCATGCCCTCCATGAGATCTCAAGTCGATAGTTAATCTAATAGTCTTATCTTAGACAGAAACTGAATCTGAAATTTAAAGAGGATTATTGAAAATGTTCTTGTTTTGGAAGATTATAGAGTCACTTAACAAAACGACTATGACTAGCTCAATTACATAATCATATGGTTTCACCATAAAATCACACTGGTAACTTGACAATAAGTCTTCATAAAATGGAAGGACTATGTTCAAATGGGGCTCATTAGACTCACTCCAATAAAAGAAATGATACAACTTCAAAGGGCTTTAACTATACCCATAGGACTTGAGAATTTTCTTGTGGTAAGAGCTTGCCGGATAGAATAAATTGCGAAAACGAGGATTCGAATCAACTGAATTTAGATTTCAACAATAGGTTGCAATTATTAAAATCCAAAATGGATAGTCAAATAGAAAAGCTTCAGGTATTACTAGACAACTGAAATAATTGGTCACGGATTGATCTGAGAAGAATAAGAAAAGCAATCTATTGTCATATTTGCTCAATAACATGGTGATAGAAGATCATGTCAACAAAATTTTCAAAGTTTATAAGCAGCTCAAGGAAACCAAGTCATAGAGGCAACAATAGGAAATTAGTCAAGGGAAAAAAACAAATTGCCAGCATTAAATGTGGAGCTGCAGAAAAGCTCAAATCAAGAAACAATAATCGTGTTGGAATTTAGAAGATGAGACTACTCATATGAAATAAAGAGCTAGTCAATAAGCATGTTTGAAAACACAAATGGTCAAATCAAAAGCTTAGATCGCACCGGATGGCTGCTCCAATATAGTAAGATTGAAAATAATTGGTTTCAAGTGGATTTGAAAAGAAGAGAGCAAGGATTTGATCAACAACATCGTGATACGATGTCACGTTAATGAATTCTCAAGGTTTATAAGCAAATCGAGAATACTAACTCATAGAGGAGGAAGAGCAAACTAGTTAAAGGAGAGTCGGATTGCTAGCTTTAAATATGGAGCTGCAGAGAATTTCAAAGCAAGATACAAAATCGTATTAGACTTTAGAAGAGGGGAAGTACACATATAAAATGAAGATCTCGTCAACAAACATGTTTGAGAACACAAACGGTCAACTAACGGTCTTAAAAGAATATATTATCCTTGGAAGAGACAATTACAAAGGAATATGATCATTTTGAAAACCATAACTAAAACAACACAAAATATGGGAGTTTGCGGCAGGAATTCAGAGAGTAAAAATATTGTTTTATACAGGACGAGTTTGAAAACATGAGAGAGTAAGCTAATTTTATGTAAATTGAAAGTGGTTCTTAACCTTGATATAGGAGATAGGAAACAATGGCACAATAAAAGTAGTCATTTAAGGTGTTAATCCAATAAGAGAATATTTTGATCAAGGAGAGCTTCAAGAAAAATGAATTTCATGGAACCCAGGTAAGTGTTGCTGATGAATTTTGTTGGTCAACTATAATGGTGATACTTCTTCGTTTTACTCTTTACAAGGGAATGGTAAATGAATTATCGGAAACTTTGGTTCCAAACTACTTTTACTTCACGATCGCGTCAGATGACCATAGGTGGAGATTACAACTCTTTGGTACTCTCGGATCATCAAAATGCTTGTTCTCGTAACATATCGTTATTGTATGACTAGAATCATTGTCTACATTGTAGACACATTCTCTTGCGATGTATCCATTGCCTAGTTGGGTCAAAGGTACACTCTATTAGAGCGGTTGGATTGTCACGAGGAACAATGCTAACCTAGACTATTCATGTCATCAGGGCGTAAAGAATAACATCTAATCCCAGTTATTTTTTTTGGAAACATCATTTGTTCGCAGCTTAATCATTTTCTCACAACCAAGTTTCTTCCTTATCGTGTATTTTATTATTATTATGAATTAATTAAATTTTTTTTATTTTTTTTTTCGCTCGGGAAGGCAGGAAATGTTCATATTGTACTCCTAAGTTCGAGTTCATATCGTAATTTTAGAAGGAATACACAACTCAAAACATCATAAGGTCTTGAGAAGTTTGATTTTCCAATACTTGCAATTTCTCTTTTATCTGTATCGTTCTAGAATACGATAGTAAAGTCATTGTGATTCGAGATCGAATCATATTCTTTTAAAAGAGAGGCATGCATCCTTAAGCATTCTATATTCTGTGAGAAACGACTTAATTCTCTATTTTATAGGACCTGTGTTCTAGAAGTTTGACTCATACAAGATACCCTTTTCTTTCAAACATTATAAACTCTTCACGAAAATAAACAACATCGTAAAAATTTCACTTTGAAAATCAACTATTTTTCTTGGTTCAAAACACTTTAACTTGAAAGAAGTAGCTATAACTTTTAAATTCAAATCTCACTCTTTTCTCAAAAATTCATTTCTCCTTTTCTTCTGCCCCTAAAAAGGGAATACGTTACCACTTCCTTTTCTGAATTGAGCTTTATAAACTTCACTTTCTCTTCAAAGAGCAAAAGTTACCTCTTTTCTTGGTTGAGCGGGATGAGTCGGGGTGTTGAGCATTTGGCGCTTAAACTTTTAGTCTAGGGATACAAATCTAGACTAAGACTGAAAGAAGACTCTTGGGTCCAGAGCGGAAAGAAAATTGCTCTGATACCATTCTGTCACGACCGCACTTTGCTAAGGATAGCAAACACAGTTTATCGTGACTAGGGGAGGATTAAAGAAGCGGCGAAGAAAGGGAAATCTCGACAAAACTGGAATGAACGAAATTAAATTAGAATTTTTTTTCATTTCTCCCTTTTTGTTTTATTTCTAAAGATTAAATCTTGAATTTCAAAATTTGATCTTTTTAACTTGTAGATGTGTAAAGGTCTTGAAATCATTGAATTGGTGACATATCGGGATTGTGGGACTGTCCTCGTGTCGATGGGGTGCCTAAAAGTCCATTCGCCGGAATCCGGCAAATTCGTGTCTGGGGAGATAAGTCTTCAAACTGTGTGTTATTATGATTATAGGACTTATGTTGTCTACTTTATGCATTTGGTGATATTTGAACAATTATGTTGTTGCTTGCTAAATGCTATTTGGAAGTTTCAATGATGGAATATGTTGTTAAACTTGTTGTGACGGATTCTAGTTTCAAATTATATGCATATGCTTGTTCATACATTAAAGAAAAGAGAGAGAGGCTTGGGACTTACTGTTTGTGTGTGAAAAGTGTTTGGATTGGGGACTTGATTTGATCCTCCAATTATCAGCAACTCCCCCTCGGACTCTTTTATGCTATGTGTGTTTGTGTGATGAGAATTTTTGAAATGATGGGTGGCTGTTTAAGGAAACTTTGGGGGTTTATAAACTTGTTCCCTTAAATTCCTTTGCAAGCTACTTAAGCAGGTGGGGAAAGGTTTAACTTGGGGAGGTTTGGATGTATGTCATAGATATTTTGTTCATTTTGTCAGAGATGAATCTTCTCAGGCACTCCGTATCTGCATTGTGATCTTAGTTTGATTTTCCTCACATTTCATTATAGATTTTACTAATAGTTTATCATATATCTATATATATATTTTCTCTAATTATTTTCTTATGTAGGAGAGAATCCATTTGGAGAACATTGGCAATTCCTATGATGATTTGTTCCTCCTTGGAGTGTGAGCACGAAACATTGAACGAGCTGCCCAGGACTTGCACGTCTCTTTCTAATTGTAATAGATTAGGAATTTGATAAATTTGTATAGTAGTACTTTAGCAGACTTTGGAAGGATGTGTCGGACATTATAAACTTTTATTTGGTTCTTTTCTCTTAGTTGCACTTGAAATGTTTGTTTGAGAACAAAGCAACTATTATTAAATTCCAATTGAATTCGATTTTTATTATAAATGAAAAGGGCAGGTTTTGAATTCTAGTATTTTTTTTTTGCTACTAATAATAATAATAATAATAATAATAATAATAATAATAATAATAATAATAATAATAATAATAGTAATAGTAATAAGGTACGAAAGTTCGGGCTGTTACAGGTAGTGAACTGGCCTTTCCACGCCACCGGACAGTTTTTCCACTCCCAATGCATGCAATCAATGCTGCCCATCATCCCTGGGAAATTGTGCACCGCACCGTGCATATCTAGCCGTCTCTGGCACTCATCAAAGGTTGGCTTTCGTAGGAACTCCAGACCAAAGACTTCCCGAATGCCCTTACAAAACTGCCGGAGCACATTTAGACTAGTCGTCTCACCCATCTGTAGGTATTCGTCGAACATATCAGCCGGTCCGGCATAGGCAAGCTGCCTAATTGCAGAGGTGCATTTCTGCAAAGTAGACAGCCCGATCCGGCCAGTGCAATCACTCCGGAGCGTGAAGCACTCGAACCGGTCCGCCAATGTCGTCGCTATATGGGTAAAGAGCGGTCGCGACATTCTGAAACGCCGACGAAAAATCTCAGCCGGGTAACGAGGGTCAGCGCTAAAGTAGTCGGCCATAAGCCGCTCAGCCGCTCCGACATGGTCTCGTGGGATTGTCCGACGATGACGAATCTCACGAGGGATCGCCGCCGCCGCCGCCTCGTCGGCCTCCCTCTGCATCTCTTGAATCAAAGAATCCCATGCTTGATTCCACAAATCATCCATAATTGAAAAGTTTTTAGAGATAGAAAATTTGGATAGAAAGTGAAATGGGTGTGAAGATGTGTGTGGAGAGAAGATGAAAATGGGAGGAATATTTATAAAAAACCATTACAAATTCGAAATAAAAATAAAAAATAAAAAAATTTAAAACCGGCGACCGCCGCGCCGGTTTCGCCGCACAATAGATAGGCGCGGCGGCCGCCGCGCTTCTCTCTCCATCGGCCCGTCCTCGCCGCAATCGCGGCGAATGCCCGTCCGCCCCAGCAAATTCGTCCGCCCCCGGGGCGGACGCCTCCTCCGCTATAGCCCGCCGCGGCTAAGCCCCAAACGGGGCGGCCGGCGCGCCGCCTCTATAGTGGATGCCCTTATAGCTCAAAAATCAGTTGAGTACGTAATTTCTACAATGAGATCAGAATTGTATCAATTTATAACTTACAACTAATAGTAGAACATATGTTTCTTACTCCAAATTCAGAAAATCTATGAAGTTTTGAATGGGAGGTCAATGAGATGGTTCCGAACACAACCACCAGTTCAAAAAAATTAGTATTGTTGACAAATAAAACCAAAATAATTATAACAATGTCTTCGATGTAAATCAAGAATTGAAACTACGATGAATTTATATTACGTGTGTCTATTACTAAAAACTATTAATGCACCAACCAATCAGATGCAATGCGATATAATATACATCTAATTATGGAATAAAATAAACAGATTGTCGATTACTCGAAATCATCACGACCATTGTGTCGTGCTTTGACCAAATAACCTTATTTAACTACAAAGACATGGGTAGACCCATAGGCTAAAAAATTACTACTAAATCTTTTCTCCTTTTTTTTTCTTTTCCTTGTCCCAATCAATTCCACCGCTACATTTCCATACAATATAATGTGGTTTAGTTAATTGCATCCCCAATATTAATACATGGCTATTTAAAAATTGGCAAGTGGAAATGGAATAAATTCATTAATATTTAGACAAAGATTTGATTCTTATTTGTGGACAACACGTTTAATAAATTTATCGTTCACATCCAAAAATATGTCATGTGAATTTGCGTATCCGCACCTTTTCATGACAAATGAATTGCATAGTGTAGCCATCATTTATGGATTTGTATGATTGAAAATATTTTATACTACTACTATAATACAATGTGTCCTTCGAGCTTTGACCAACTAGGGTGGGAATAAACTTTTATCTAATAAACTACCGAGTATTTGGTCTATTAGCATATTATACTCCATTAATAAATCTTTTTCCCTTTAAGTATTTAGTTAAAAAATTGAAGGTTCGAATCATATCAATTATGTGTATGTGATAATGTGATTATAGGGGTGGGTAGGAACGGTATACCTTATCGAAACCACCATACAGTATACCTTATCGTAAATACGGTATGCGAAAAAGTCATACCTTTACCTTACCAAAGTTTTCGGTATAACGAACTTTGGTATACCTTATTTTCGGTATGACGAATTTTCATACTAATACCGTACCGAAGTTCGGTATACCTTACTTTTGCGGTATACCTAACTTTCAACATCAATTAAAATAGAAAATTAGAGTATTTAGAATATTATTTATATTTTATAATTTTAAAAATAAATTAAATATAATTTATTCATAATTATATTTATATTTCACAATAGATTTTATAATTTAAAAATATATAAAAATATATAAAAATATATTTATATATAATTGTGTTTATATTTTTGTGGTATATACCTTAGTTTATGGTATATATCGAATTTCGGTATGCAGCGGCATAACGCGGTATTTAAAAATTCACACTGTTACCTAACCGGAATCTTTTGGTTAGGTATCATATCGTACCGAAAGTCACGGTATACCAAAAATTCGGTATTTTTTTGGTACGATAAAGCCGGTATTTCGGTATTTTTTCCCGGCCCTAAATGTGAATGTGTTTGTAAATCACAACTATAAAAAAGCAAGCGGACTTGAAATTGTTTAAGAGTTGAAAAACAACTACAAGATCTTAATATTAAATTGAAAGGATTCCCACTTAATTATAAAAATGAAGACTTCTGTTTCTTTTAAGAAAGCTGTAATCTTCTTTACTTGTTGGCTTGTTATTAGAATCTAATGGGATTGGTATAAATTAATCACGGGATAAGAGAAGATTAAAGGAAACAACTTTTCATTTGTGGAGATTGCAATTTTTTTTACAGAACAAGTTGTACTTCTTAACAAAAAGAATTGTGTTAATTGTGATTAAGTTTTAATATGCTGTTCTGCACACTACAGTGTAAAATTTAGTATAGGGGTATCTTTTTTTACGTTAGATAAATATTTAAACTTTAATTGTGTATATAATTTCGTTTAAAGTTTTCAACACTTCCCACAGCTTTCACCTGCTAAATATGCTTAAAGCAGAATATTAGTCCACTAAAAAAGAAAAGTACTAAGACAATGAATTATTTTAGTAAGTAATAAATTAATTAATATTATAACGGTATGATATGCTTTACTTGGAAATTATTTAAACTGCAAATGGAATCCGATACAACTCATCGCACGTTAACAGTCGGCAACGCCAGCCAGGCACTGGGGCCCACGACCAGATGCATGGCCGCCACGTGTGCACCTACTATATCTGCCCCATTTCCCTCTCTTCTCATTCGCTGCTTCTTTTGTTTCATCTACGCCTTTCCCAATAATCAAATTTCACAGTTTTACTGTTTCATTTCCACATTTGCGGAACTGTTGTCGTTGGACTTTTTGAGGACCAGGAATCATTTCAGTTTTTTTTTTTTTCTGAATTGATTTTGAGGTAAGTCTGTATCTTTTTTTTACTGTTGCTTCGGAATTTGAAATACATCCTTGTAAGCGGTTGGCATGAATAATTTTTCGGTAATTTGATGATTAAAATCGTCATTTCGAAGTTTGATTTCGATTGCTGTTGCGTGTGATTGAATATGTAAATCTATCAATCGTGTGTATCCGTAGGAGTAATTCAGCTTATTAGCATAGTGAGAAAACAGAGAGCTTTGGTTTGGTTGATTAGTTCAGGTTGACTGCTTTGACAAGGTTTCAGTGAACTATTGAAATTTGATTTTGCATCCATTACTTCTATGTTTTGATCAGGCTGAATAATAACAATGTGATCTTAACTAATCTGGGATTTGTTTTTGTCTGTATAGATTTGAAATCGGAAGAATACATGCCATTTCCTGTCAGGATACACCACTGGAGAAGCCATAACTTCACTGAAGAAAGGTAGAGGATTGTGAAAGAATTTCTTCTATTTGAATCACATAGAATTGGTTCTTATTGTATTGAATGTTTTTGCAGTTAGCTGTAATAGGAGTCAGTCACTCTGTCATGGAAAATGAGGAGAGGTACCAATTGCAAACTTTTTGATTCTCGAGCAAGCTATAAACGAGGTTAAGAACACTTATTAGTAATCTTTATTTGCAGGAGCTCTGAATATGTTCTTGCAAATGGAGATGTGTATCGTGGTGCTTTTAAAGGAATGATTCCCCATGGAAAAGGTAAGTATACATGGTTAGATGGAACCATTTATGAAGGTGACTGGGAAGATGGGAAGATGGCAGGGAAAGGGAAGATCTGTTGGTCCTCACAGGCTGTATATGATGGTGATTTTTCTGGAGGTTATCTTCATGGTTTTGGAACTTTTATTGGTTCTGATGGTTCCATGTACAGAGGTTCTTGGAAGATGAATTCTCAACATGGCATTGGTCGGAAGCAGTATTCAAATTCAGACCTTTATGATGGTTGCTGGAGAGAGGGAGTGCGGGAAGGCAGTGGTAGGTATGCGTGGAGTAATGATAACATATATATTGGGAATTGGAAAAATGGAAGGATGTCTGGTAGAGGAGTTATGAAGTGGTTTAATGGAGATCTTTTTGATGGCTTTTGGCTGAACGGGTTGAGAGATGGGTCAGGCTGCTATAGATTTTCTGATGGAAGTTATTATTTTGGAACATGGTCGAAAGGGCTGAAGGATGGATCCGGAACATTTTATCCTGCCGGAAATAAGCATCTAAGCAAACTTGATATTGAAAGGAACAAAGACAAGAGAAGTAAATTGCTATCTCAGATGTCATCAGATCATTTAGATGAACCTGTGTTACCGAGTGTAAAGCGAAGTCTATCTGAGAAAATATCATATAGCTTTAAAAGGGGTTCTGGTGGGTTTTCTCGTAAAACTACATTTGTGAATGACGATCTGATCAGCACTGGTTCGATGAAAGAGATGGTGCCACTTGATAGATCAGTCAGCATCACATCTAATGGCTCTCAAGATGGTCAAACTGAATATCCAGACAGCAAGACTGTGGCATATGAGAGGGAATACATGCAAGGAGTCCTTATGAAAGAAAGAATTAAAAATATATCCAAACTATCTCATAGAAGTAAACAACGTCTCAAATTTGCAAAAGATGTAGAAAAGAAATCATGTTTGAACATTTTTGAAGGACACAGGAGCTATTATCTGATGCTTAGCTTGCAACTTGGTATCAGGTATGCAAAAATATGGTTCTATCATTTTTAAGACTCTCTGCTACAAAGCAGTATGTAATGATGGGATACCTAATTCAAATATCTTATGTGAAGTTGACAGGTATACTGTTGGAAAGATCACACCAGTTCCTATGCGGGAAGTCAGATCATCTGATTTTGGAGAACAAGCAAGAATAAGAATGTATTTTCCAAGAAAGGGTTCCCGATTGACTCCCCCGCACCATTCTATTGACTTTTACTGGAAGGACTATTGTCCCATGGTCTTCAGGTATGTACATTCTAATGCTTCGTGCTTGGGAAGGATGGAGCTTCCCTTTTTGATTGTTCTTCGTGTTTAACTGGGATTTTGTGTTTATTCAATTATTATTCCTGTTTCTAGGTTTTGAGTTGAATTCTCCTTTACTCTTGACACCCGGCACTTTCTGTTTTTAAAGCTTTTGTAAGTTGGATGGCAGTTTTTCAGTGACTGTATCTGGTCTCATTTTCAGGAATCTGAGAGAGTTATTCAAGCTAAATGCTGCGGATTACATGATGTCCATATGTGGTGATGATGGTCTGAGAGAGCTTTCTTCCCCGGGAAAAAGTGGAAGCCTTTTCTATCTTTCACATGATGATAGATTCGTAATCAAGACACTGAAAAAATCTGAGCTTAAGGTAACACATTGGAATGGGTTTCCTGAATTGCATGTTTCTTGTAAAATCAGAGATCAAATAAGTATCTCATTATGGCTGTGTAATAATAATGATGCTTAGCCCTTGTTTGCAAGATGCTCAAAGGGTGATTGAAGAAATTGGAGATCCTATATACACTGACATAACTATTGGTTTATGGATTACTCATGAACCAAGAAATGGTGTTATTGTGACCTACTAATTGGTAAATAGTGGTGAATGGTCTGGAGTACTTGTTACAAAATCTTCTAATTATACAGATTTTAATGTGGTGAATATGGAGGTTTTTTTACTGTTTATTCTATTTGTCTACTGATCTCTTGTTTCCAGTATCAGTTTGCTAACTAAATTGCAGTTCCACCCTAGTTTACAATTTAACTGACTACTTGTTCTCAATGTTGCACAGGTGTTGTTGAAGATGTTGCCTCAGTATTATAGTCATGTACAAGCACATGACAACACACTCATTACTAAGTTCTTTGGGACACACCGGATAACATTGAAACATGGAAAAAAGGTTATTATCCATGAATACGGCCGGTTGCTTGCTAGATAGATTCAGTTTTGATATCAGGAGAAATACCACTTTTCATTATATTGCAGTAACTTTCATTTACAGGTTCGCTTTGTGGTCATGGGGAATATGTTCTGTACTGAATTAAGAATACATCGTCGATATGATTTGAAGGGCTCAGTTCAGGGCAGATTTACAAACAAGGATAAGATTGATGAGACCACTACATTGAAAGATCTTGATCTGGCTTATGAGTTTCATATGGACAGGTCCTTGCATGAGGCACTTTTTAGGTAAAGCCTCAGCCTCTCTTATAATTAATTTTGTTTCAGTCAAGTTCGCTAATCTCATTGACAAGTGGACTCTGATCCATATGCTATATCTTCCTTTAGGAAACTCATTGATTTCTTTTGCATGCATATAAGACAGTAATACGTATTGCTTTGGTATCCACAAACTGTGAAGAACTGTATATGGGATGTAGAGACTTAATATGTTGCATTCTTAAAGTACCATGACCATCTTGGTTATTCAATATCCGGATTATAATGATCATATTCTGAATAATGGTATAACTGCATGAGATTATTTTACCTTAATCATAAGGTTAAGATATTGACCATCCTTCATATCTAATGGTAGTGACTGCAGTTTGAGATCTTGATCTTATGAATTGAGAGAGATAGGGTCGTTTCAAGATAAGGCGTCAAGTTTATTGGATTAGCAAAAACAAAATTGAGAGAAAATCATTAAAATTTATGTTTAATTCATTTTTCTCCATGACAAGGGCACATGCCAATTTTTTTATTAGTTTTTTGTCATGAATGATGCCAATTCAATTTTCAAAATCTTCTCCACATGTTTGTCTAATTTTGAGTGCATTCTAGCATTTGCAGCAGAGAAGACTTCAATTAGCTGAGGTATTTTTTGTTATCTAGTAGACATGTGCATCCAATCAACAATAGAATCTTTTTTATGCTTTGGTTGGTCCTCTGCTTGTTCTGCTCAAATGATGTAGTATCAGCATTTCTAACAATATTTCTCTTATATTTTTATTGTCACAGGCAACTATCTCTTGATTCTGCATTCTTGGAATCTCAACACATAATAGATTATAGCCTTCTCTTGGGCTTGCATTTTAGAGCACCCGAACATCTAAGATCGCTATTAGAGCCTCCCGATTCACAACCCAGTGCTGAGAACCCCAATGACAATGATGGTGAGGTTCACTTCTGAGGAATGATTTGGGCTGATTAGAAATCTATTAAATTGTTGAATTTGGTTCTTTGACCAAGATTCACTTTTTTGTGTCAAAAGTCAAAGTGCTGATACCATTTATCTCTGAGTAGTAGATTATGAAAATATCGAACACTGTCCACTATTTGTACCTTTTCCCTATTTGTAGTAGAGGAAACTTGGCTGTTGATTGTTGTATCAAATTTCTCAATTTGAATTGTCAAATTTTGATAAAAGTTTCCTTCTGAAGGTGTGAATTCCCAAGGAGACATCCTAATTCCTCCCAGGGGTTTGGTCTTAGTCACCCATGAGCCTGGTTCTGTCAGCATTGCACCAGGAGCTCACATTCGGGGTGATACACTGAAAGCATACTCTATCGGCGACAAAGAAGTTGATCTTCTTCTTCCTGGTACTGGAAGGTAATTTCCTCTTAATATACGTTCAAAATCATGCTGCTGAATTGTTAAAGTTACAAGAAGGGTGACTTGAGTTTCTGAACATCCAACTTTTTTGCTTCCATGCATGCAATTTTCTTTAGCAGCCCATTTGCAGTATGCTAGTATCACTTATAGTTTGGATAAAAAATGTTGGGTTTTTATGTGTAGACTATTTTAGCTATGGTGATGATTTGATTGACCTGGGGTTATTTGTGTTTGAATTTTCAGGTTGAGGGTGCAATTAGGAGTAAACATGCCAGCTCAGGCTAATCACAAAATTTTGCAGGCAGAGATCGATAATGCTGAAACCGAGCTCTTTGAGGTGTACGATGTGGTTCTTTACCTTGGCATAATCGATATATTACAGGAATACAACATGAAAAAGAAGATCGAACACGCTTGTAAATCTCTCAAGTTCGATCCTCTGGCAATTTCTGTTGTAGAGCCTAAGATTTATTCAAAACGGTTTATTACCTTTCTAGAGAAAATCTTTCCTGTCCAACCGTAACCAGAGACCTTGGGATCACCAAGTTGAAGCATATTTTAGATTCTTGTGTTCTTCACCTTATGTTTCGATAATTAACTCGGCAATTAGCTTAGTCATCGAGTGTATTCGTAAATTGTGTTGAATATATATTTGTTTTTACTGTGAAAAGTTGTGGCGGATAGCATGCTCGGATTCTGGGCTGAAGTTTATCAATTGATCAGTTGTTTTTTTATGCCAAGTAGATTTCAAGATCTTCGTGTAGAATCTGTAGATTGCTATTCTAGACAATTTATTTTCAAGTTATTAGTTATGTCATAATTTTAACTCATAATAACAGACGTTACTGTTCATTATTACATCAATAAGCTCTATACATCAGGAAATAAAGTCCAAACTTCATAAGATGTTTAAACATCATAATATACGAATTTTTTGTAATAGAATGAATAAGCAATAGTGACAGAGCAGATTGAATAAGCAATACGAGATTTTTGATATAAATGGCAGTTGGATGCTATCGAAAACGCAATACGAAATGCATAAATGTGAAGGACAGTGTTATATTGATAAGTCACAAGAGATGACATTGCATTTATAGTATCCCCCTCGAACCCAGCCAAAATTGACCAGAGCCCAGAAACAAATCAACCCAAAACAGAGACGAGATACAATCGTTTTGCTATTTCATACCTAGCGCAAATGACAACTTTGGACGCGATTTGTTCTTCCCCAATAACTTCATTTGGTTAGCTCGTTCTTCCTCCTCTTGTTGTTTTTTCTTTAGCAAGGCCACTTCTTTCTGCCTCTGAAGTTCTTCCAATTCTCTATAACGTGCCTCTTCGCGTCTTTGCTGTTCCAAGGCTTCTCTTCTTTGAGCTTCTTCTACCTTCCGCCTGTTCTCTTCCAGCATCCTTTCTAGCTCTTCTTTCTCTCTTTGTGCTTGTTCCTGTACAAGTTCCCAAATTATTTATCTATAGCCTCGAAGAACGTAGAAACTAATATATGCAATAATAATTAGAGTCAACAGAAGAGCACCAATTGTCTAACATCTAATTTCTCCACAGCTTATATTACAATTGACACTATATATCATGTTCAATGGTTTGACTGTTGTATTGTACTCGTTGTAGTAAAAGGCATAAATGGCGTGCGACCAAACATACTTTGACCCGGAATGAAGCGCAATCAACAGTGAATCTCAGGTAGTTAGAGATGTAAGCATCTTAAAGTCTAGAACAAAGTCGAATCGAACTAATGGATAGCTAGGTTAGAACCTCTCTCCAAATATCAGGTTTTGCATGCAATGCAATAGTAAGAAAAAGGGTATTAATATTTCTCTCCCTGTTAAATCCTCGATATTAAAAAGGCAAATAGAAAGAAATATCACATGACTCCAATCACTAATGAGCAACTAGTCAACCACCATAACTCCCCAAAACACATGCATCTGTCACCAAAGGAACAATCTGTAAAACAATTAGAAACTATAAATGGGAGAAGAATTATCACGCAGCATAAGAATAGATACTTGCCTCTCTTTTCGAGGCCTCTATAACAGCTGCTTCCTTTTCTTTTTCAAGCTGGGCTGCAACCTCAGCAACAAGTCTTTTCCTACCTTCCTCCAGACGCTTCTCTATGTCAAGTTTGATTTCCTTGGAATTCAAGCTCTCTTCAACTTTCTTTCGAATTTCTTCTGCCACTCTTTTTGTCGTTTCTTCTTCTATTAGTTTTAATTCTAACTCCTGCTGACGCCTAGTAAAGCAGTAGAAAATGTCAAAAGAAAAATAGCCACTGATCTGATAAGGGAGAAGTTAGTTCTCAAAGGAGTCAAATGCCCTCAAAAGCAAACTACAACGATCTATTCCTTTTACTGTTAAGCAAAAGATTTGACAAAGTCATACAGCCAATGCTGGTCTTCACGGTTCCATAAATTCAGAACTAAAACAAATTACAAACTAACCTCAGTTTGAAAAAGGCACAATGATATATATGCTTATGCTTTACAGCATACCTCTAATTGATTCCTGATCCAAAATATTTCAGTTTCATATCTGGTGAACAGTAGATTAACGAGGCACCAAATGGACCATCAAAATAAACAATACCAGAAACTTCCTTCAATTAATCCTGTGGAGAAGAGCGTCAAGTAAAGAGTGGCAGTTCCAGTACTAATTGCTGAAACACTTTTGCCCTTATAGTAGAAATTTGCATAAACCATAGAGCTGAATCAGCTTTCTACACATTTACTAAGCAGTGATAACAGGTCTAGCATCCCTCGATTTCCACATTTACGAATTGAGAAGATCAACAAAAATAGATTATGGAGTATGAGTTGATGACAAGTCTAGAATGTCTTTTTATGCATAAAGAAACAAAGGGGTTATGATGTATGACCGGACCAAACTTCTCTCTAAATAAGTATTTCACAATTAGCTACAATAAGCAAAACCTATCAAAGCAGAGCTATCGATATCAAGAGCTAGCTCAGAGGAAGCACCCAGTTTCACTTCCATGAACAGTATATTGTTCCTTGTTCTTTTTCAGTTGCATATATAGTCTAGGGTCACAAAATTTATTTCTTGCAATACGTTAATGAGTTGAAGAAAGGCAACCATCCAATTCATAACAAAGATAGAAGGAAATTAATAAAAAACAAATAATTTATCATACATGTACAAAGAATTGAAAAGTAGCACAAAACCTTCTACTAGCACCAGATAGAACAGAAAACAGTATATATTTTCAATGCATAATCTCAAGAAAAAAACTCATGCAAATTGCAAAAACAAAAGATAAGAAGCATATGACCATAACACGTCACCCTCTTGCAAACTTATGCGTGTCCTTTCAATGTGGCAAACACCAGGAAATACTTAATAACAAATGAACAATGACTGCAGGAAAAAATGGAAACAATAGTATCTATTGAAGAAGAAAAGGAAGGAATGAACAAAAGAAAAGGATCGAAAAGTCATAACAAATGGACTTGGAATGAAAGAGAATATGTGTTTAGGATTTCAAGTATTCATGCTCATACAATGTATACCATAACTCTTAGAAACAGCCATGTTTGGTAACAAAGGGACCTTATCATCGCATGCATTGAAATTAAATGACTTCATATGTTGAAACTATAGCCTCTTAACTGTATAAGTTATCTCCAAAAAACTTAGTTAGTAGTTACTGATAGTGCATATGTCAGGCCTCCATCATCAGCCTCTAGGGTGGAAGTTGGAACCAATTCAGGAATATTATGAAGTCTACATTATGATGTACGAATTATGAAAGTTTAGATTCAAGAACAGTTCACATCACTATGGTACAAAAAATCATGTGAGGAGGTGAATATATAAGGAAAAAGATCATAAATGTAATCATTATACCTTTTCTTGTCCTCTTCCTCTGTTTTCAATTTTACAGTTGCATCTTTCATCTCTTTGGTACCAGTAAGTGGGGATGCACTTAAAGGGGATAAAGAAGTGCTCCTTTTTCTTTGTCTTTCATTCCGCTTTGGTGTAGGTGAGCGGCTTTTACGGCGTCTAGGAGTGGGAGAGCGACTTTTGTGTCGAGAAGATAACGAATGCTTTTGTCTTCTGTAGAATACAATGAAGTAGTTGAGCATTGAGAGAGACTATTAATTTCTAAACTGTTCATATCCCCGTGTTTCCTACATCTATACCGAAAGCATGTACAGTTACCTCACACATTGCAAAGAATAAACTGGGTGCTGCATCTTTTACCATAAGACACTGCTATTATCACAACCGAGCAGTGAAATAACACCAACTGCACCCATCACCAGCTTACTTCTCAGTCAAAAGGAGCCATGGTTTCTTTACTAGATTTCTCAAAGATCAATGATCTTGACTACCGCATTCAACCTATGTTTTAAAGAGAATGTATCTCACTTTCTAATTTTGTTTGGTGCATGTAAACTCCCAGCATGGGAATGTATAAGCCATTAAAATTACAATTTAGCAGCTTTACAAAAGGATAGATCATCAAGTCAACAACCATAAGCATGAAGAATATCAAGGTGCCGATGGAAAGCGAAAACTCTCATAGGCAGCAACACGGCACAAGGACACCAAAGATACACAATCCATAAGCATCTGCTAGATCATCTAAAACAAATAAAACCAATATGATGAGCAATTATTAAGGATATAATGTTTAAAATTTGGACCCCCAAAATAATCCAGGAGAGAGTCGGAACTGAGTATATCAACAAAATAACTGGAAAACCTTAAAAAGTTTTGGATTTCCTTTGAACTAAAACCATCTCCTCGAACAACTAATCCCACTACATAACATGATCATATTCAATTTCAATCAAGCTACACTAACTTAATCTAATAGAGATTGGTCTTTCTTTCTTTTTCCTGTCAAAAAATATTTACATCACTATTGGTAAAAGCACCGAAAAGCACCCAAAACCTGGTATAAAAAACCATAAACCAAATATTGTATAATAATTGATTATGCAGATATCAATTCACAGTGGTCTGATCAATAAAGTGGATAGCCGGAGCTGTCCTCTCAACACAAGCTTAAAAAAACTTATTAAAATCAATATTAATTGATTAAATTATAAGCAACTAAAATTAAATACAAAAATACAAATCACTGATACACAATCGACCGGCAAGTATAAGTAAAAGGGTATCACCTGCTATGGGAATAAGGGGATCTGCTTCTCTCTCTTTTGCTCCGGCGTCCATACCTCGACTCAGAAGGCGATGGCGAGTGCTTTCTACGGTGCGACGGCGACCGAGACAGTTGCCGCTCTCTTCCCATCTTCACTTGTCGAAGAAATTGAGTCTTTCAGCTGCTATATCAATTAACCATTAAAGGGGAAAATCAAAACCAAATGAATCGAACCAGCTACAATTTTTTGTCGAGCAGTTGGATTGAGCAAATTATTGAAAAGGAATACAGAATTTTGAATGAAAACCACCTTAGAAGAAGATTATTGAAGATTGGACTTCTGTTCATCCGCGTAACGACAGGCACGCAGAAGTAAACCCTAAGGTTACGATTCAGGCTCATCCCGTTAATTTAAGTTTAGCCGATTAAATTATACTCCCTCAGAAGTTTGTTGCATTTTTTCATTTTCGTTGGTCCGCACAAAAGTTGCCTAATTTTACTTTTGTGCCACTTTTTTTTTTCTTTAGTGAACCCATATTTCACATCCTCCTCCTCACAATTATTACTCCCTCCATTTTAAAATAATACCCCTTCCGTCCTATTAAATATACAATATTTGTGAATTGGTACAGATTTTTATGTAGTGATGTTTTGTGAGGAAATGAGGGGAGAATAAAATAAGAGGTGAAAAAGTAGAGATAGAGATGTTTCCTTTTTAAAAAATGTATCATTTTTAATGGGACAAACTAAAAAGGAAAACGTTTCATTTCTAATGGGACAAAAAGAGTATATATTTTGAGTTTGACATGAGTTTTAATGAAAAATTGGTAAGTAAAACAGAGGTAGAGAAAAAAAAATAATTAAAGTATTATGGAGAATAAGCCATACCTCATTTAAGATAAAATAGTTTCCAAAATTAAAACGTGCATATTCTTTTTAGACGGATTGAAATGGAAAGAGTGCATGTTCTTAGAGAAAGGAGGAAGTATAATACTTATAGTCTGATACAATATATAACAACAAGATTCCGTAACTCACAATCCACTAACTTTTTCAACTCACTTTTCATTACATTTATTAAAACTTGTGACCAGTCAAAGTGTGACATAATTTATGGGACAGAGTGAGTATAACTTAAATTTATTTTCAATTACGTAATATAGATGCTGATAAATTTGTGTAGATATAATCATTGACGAGTTAAATGGTGTTGTGTGCTTATAAAGCAAACGATATCATTTAGATCGACGAGTTAAATGGTGCTGTATACTTAAAAAACAAACGACGTCAGTTGAAATTATAATTAAGAAGAAGTCAAAAGACATACCACAATTTGAGCAACTTCAAGATTTTATGACAATTTATCCTACAATAATTTTGTAGTTAAGACAACTTCATATTTTGTTTCCTCACTCGTTTATTTGTTCTTTTTTGGGGGAATTATGTAAATGCAATTTTATTTATCTATATTCTGTTGTTAATTTTTGAATATTGTAAATCCATAGTTGACTATTGCAGACCTAAAGAAAGTGCTTACCAAGGTTCTTGCTAACGCAATCGCACATTCAGAACGGGAAAAATGATATGATTTACAAGCACAATTTATGTGTTCGCTACCCACAACACCAAGCACTAGTGCACGTGAAATTTAACAAGCACCGAAATGTGCTAACTAATGGCATTCAACGAACATTTTTTATAGATAGCGGACTTTTTTATGCTCACTAAATCTGTTTTTTGGTGTGGATGAGCTCACCACATCACATATCTCCGACACAATGTCAATTTCGATTTAGCAAAAATCTTAATCTAGAAATAATCTAAAATACATCAAAGTTTGTATTTATACACCAATTTTACAGATTCACAAAACAACTAGAAATTGCATATTATACCATAAAATAAACCTCAGATCAACCCATTATTTAAAGACGCTTTTTCCATCGTGAGAGATATTACAGATTTCCAGATGCTACAAACAATAGTTTTAGACAAAGCCATTTTCCAAGAACTTATTAATTATGTTAATTATGCATCTTTTTTAAACATTACTCATTTAGTAGTATCACTTCATCCAGAGAAGATGACATACTTGATATTGGTTGTTTAATGTATTAAGTTGAGAAAAAAAGATAATTGAACATTGGATATATTAATGATGATTTATTTTTTCACAAAATCACGAAGCACGAAGACCAGCACTAAACAGCTATGCAACCACAAGTAACTAGAAACAATAGACCAAAAATAATAAATATGTAAAATGTGAAAATAATAATTATGTAGTCCAACCTACTATGATCTGATTTTGATTGTACACAAGGAAAAACAAAATGAAAAGAACAAACTCTTATTATCTAATCACTCTCTGGATCAAACTATGGAGTGATTATTCATGGCAGGAACTATAATAATACAAACATCGGGCATTCCAGGAGGACGAGATCGATGCAATCGAATTAAAAAAACAACAAATCAAGTCGGCATCCCAATACTCGTCTGCTCATGAAAGTAGACAAGTCTAATAGCAGAACACTTACAGTTGCAGCATCCAGCTTATAGAAATGCATCCTTCTCGAGGAGCTTGAGCACATCGCTCTGGTTATTTAGTTTAGCAACGTCGATAGGTGTCTTCCCGTCCAAGTTCTGGAGAGTACTGCAACAAGCATGAACGAAGAGCAAAGGCAAGGTCAGCTTGGTTCAGGGCATCAAAGTTACAGTATATCTTTTTCACAATGCATGAAAGGGCTGCTTACACAGCAGCTCCGTTCTTTAGCAGTAGCTCCACGCACTCCTTCCTGCCATAACCAGCAGCATAGTGGAGGGGAGTGTTCTTGTTCTTATCCAGAGCATCAACCTTTGCTCCGGCTTCCAAAAGAACATGTGCGCAGTTAACCTGGAATCACAAAAAGGTGATTCTATCAGTTACTATAAGGAAGAGAAGAAGACATAAGGAATCGGAACAATACTAGAGCAGAAAACATATGAACTGTAACTGCAAAATGAAGAGATCAAGGCAAGTCATTAGTCATTCTATGGGACACTCATAAATCAACAAGAACGAAAGAACGTAGGAAAAGCCAGTCTCAATCCAACATCAAATACATATGTAGAAGGTTAATATGATGTTGATTCTATAAGTCTTAAATACCTCGCCATATCCACTAGCAAAATGCAGTGCAGTTCTTCCCTCAGAGTCTACTTCATCCTTATCAGCACCACCAGAAAGTGCCTTTTTCAAGCCCTATTTTTCCGTGAAAAAAACATGCAAAGATATTCAGTGAAGACATTCCGCAATCTTATTGCAAACTATGGCTAAATATAAATTTTATTGGAGTATTAACTCTGACCAATACCTCCTCATCACCAACACTAGCTGTGTGATGAACAATAGATTCCTCATCATTTACTTCCTCTGATTCGTCTTCAGCAGCATCACCAGCAGATGTGGCACTTTCTCCTACAGCGGCCATTCCCATCACTTCTCCCAACTTCTGTAGAACCTCTTTATCATTCCAGTACCTGATGGACAATAAATTTCAGAATGGAAAAATCACAAATAATAGGTGGTTCGACATTGAACACAATAAACAAAGATTTGTAATCTCCGATAGAAGAATACAAGAATAACATATCAAGAATGATGCGATTTTAAAATTTCACACATTTATGGGGCTAGGCTATATGGGCTGGAAGCCTGGAACCACATTAACAAATACTAGTATATTCTGGTAAGCTCTGATTTTCTGGCTGTTTATAGACAGTTCTTGTAAGGTAATCCTTCACATACTTGCTTTGGAAATTACTTTGGATGATCCTGAGATTACTAAATAATAGCATCCAACTGAAATATGAGAACACAGACAGAGGAGTTCTGTGTGATCATCTATTAAAATCCACAGGAAAACACACAACACATTGACATCCAAACGCAAGTGCAATGTAATATAAAAACGAAGATTCCGTCACACATGCAAATACATGACTGCCTCATGAAAGAAGTGACAAAGTCCACAAGTAAATCAACAACGAAGCTAGTAAAAATGTAAGACCTCATCATTGCAGCTGGACCACCATTCTCGATCTCATCAAGAATAGGCTTCAAAGACGGATCTTCTTTTACACGTGCCATTCGTTCTTCAAGTTGGCTTTTATTGGCTGGATTTGTCAAACTCTCAAGCATTCCAGACATGGCTGGATCCTAAAGAAGAATAAAGCAAAAGGATGATGAGCTTGCTAATGATATCCACATCTTCAATGATGCTTAAAAGATATTCAAGAATTTAATACCAAATTTATCAACAAATACCTGCATTAATGTACTACCAAGCTTCTCTGCCATGCTCATGAATTGTGGATTTTGCATGACTTGTTGCACGGTTGAGTAGTATTGTTCGGGATCAAAGTTGGGAATGCCCTCTTCAACTGTACCCCCTTGATATGATTTCTGGAGCTGCTCTGCCATCTGATTGAATGAAGGATCTTTAGCTATCTGATCAGCTAGCTCTCTAATGCTTGGGTCCTGCCAACACATAATAGAGCTTAGCAAACAGCATAAGATGTTAAAATAAGATAAGTATGAGTGTCATAACTCATAAGCTTTGCTGTTCACAAGGCACCATCTATTTTCCAGTTTGACTTTCAACATACTGAACAAAAATTATACTAATGCTTAAGTTGGAGGAAATAAAAAATACTCCCTCCGTTCCATTAATGTTGGAGCTTTCTTTTGGGCACAGAGATTAAGGAATAAATATTTGATGAGTTAAGTTGAGTGAGAATAAAGTAGGAGGGTTGTGGGAGAGTAAATTATGACTGAGTAAGACTGTAAGAGAGATGAAGAGTGTTGTCTTTTGCCAAAAAAAGGATATGACCCAACTATAATGGGGCGGCCCATAAAAGAATATGACCCAATACTAATGGGATGGAGGGAGTACTGAACAGCCCGTATTGTCATTCAACAGTTCGAGCCATGAGCAGATAGGGATCTAGACAAATTGATCCACCAAAAGCTGAAAGTAAACACTGATATGAGCTTATAATTTGGAAAAGTATCGGGAGTAACATTAGGCCAAGTGTTGTATAATGAAAACTCGGTAAATTCGTAACCACTGTGACCACAATTGCAGCAGTATCATACAGATTTGCTGAAACTACTACAGGTTCATCGCTAGCGTTGAGACTTGAGAGACATAGTGCTATCGGAAGATAACTAAGAGAAAACTAAAACTCTTCTAGTTTTTAACAGATAGAACAATTGGGCAGAAGCACTCTATATTCCACAAAAATTCCTGAATTGAAAAGCATACATACATTAAGCAATCCTGTCATAGCCGAGAAATCAAATGGATTCGGCATTCCAGAAACTGCAGGAGTGGGTTCCCTTCTCTGCCCAGAAGGTAACCCAGCAGAAGTAGTAGCTCCAGCCGCATCAGACTTCTCTTCTTCAAAGAGGAATCAGAAGTTGCCAATAATTAGAATGCCAATCATATATCACGAAAAAAACACATGGAAAATTATCTGTGAGAAGAGCAGTTCAGAGAAATGGAAAAGCCTAAACTGTTCAACAACAATCAATTAATAACAACTGCCAAATATATAAGCATATCGAGAAAAGTAGTAGTATCAAATTTCAGCAACAGCAAAAATATTGTGGAAAGATAAGGTCACCTTGTTTAGGAACCACGGGAGTTTTAGTTGGCTGCCATAAACCAAAAACATTAGTAAAAGACAGTGAAAATTCGCAATTTACTCCAAGTAATGCATAACGCAAATCAAGCAATCGGAGAAATCAAAATTTTATAATTCAAAATTGAGTAGGAGGTGAAATTTAAGATGGATAATGAAGAAAGAAGTGGCTACCTCCGACATGTTTGTTCAACTCTGCTTCAGAGATTGGTATAGTGTGCACGAAAGGGGGAAAATGAGGTTTTGAGGATAGAGAAATTGGGAATAGCAAAGGTTAAGAGAACAGAGTATTGGGCAGCTCAATTCCTCAACGCCCATATCAGATTAATGGTTGGATTTTGTTTTCTTGTGAATTTGTATATTTATCGCTTAATCTTAGCGATAGACAACATAAAATGTTAAAGTATTGCTATTAGAAATAAAATACTAACAATTATCAAAAATTGAATGCACTTTAAGTAAAGAGGACGAGTTTGTAAACTAAAAAAAGACAACTCCATAATTAAAAAAAATTAATACAGTAGAACGTAATTAAAAGATATCGTTCAGTTTTAGTTTATTAAATAGAAGATTTAAAATGAAGTAATTATATAGAGGAAAATATATTTAGTATTATGTGTTTCATATCCCAACTCTACCCGTGAGCTGGCACAAAATATTTTGATCTAAATTCCAAACAAAACACTGAATCCCCAACAACTGCAGAGCTTCGAAATCTCCGCTTTTGCTTGATTGAGATTGACATTCCCAATCTTCAACGGAGAAACAGCGATGGTGGCGTCTGCCAACGTCGG
>NC_062966.1:32083064-32111668 GCF_023119035.1 Salvia hispanica | reverse complement strand
GACGCCATATGGCTGAGTTTGCCGGCCTCTGGCACAAAGTGCGTCTCCGAAGAAATCCAGAGCAACGTCGTCGTTTTGGCCGATTATGTCGTCATTTCCGATGACCACGTCCACGCCAGCCCTACCATTTCCGCTAAGGTTAGGGTTTTCAGGATTTCTCTTTGCTGCATGCCATCTTTATTTCGGTACTAAGCTCGTTTTTGAAAAAAAAACACATAAATTATTAGGTTTATTTTTAGAAGATAAAAGCTGAAAATTACATCTAATTTATTGATTAAGAAACAGTGATAACTGGAAATCTGAAAAGGATTATGCATTTGATTGTGTTGATACAAATAGAAGCTAGCTATATCTAACATCTCACTTAACAACTGTGAATGCTACTCAGTGCTTGCGCTATGTCATCCTTCTAAGTTTCCTCTGAATCTCTTTTGAGAATCTAGCAGAGGTGATAAAGTTAAGGTCTCCGTCGGAAGTAATTTGACATTAGATGTGAATCAGAGTAATAAGGGGAAATATAACCGTGCTATTGTTTAGCCAAAGGTAAAGTTTGAGTCTATACGATATATAACTTCCAGTGTAAATTTAGGAAATAAATGAAGCTTAAGGAAATTAATGATATCAATGAAAAAAGCTAAGGAATTTGCTTGTTATTGACGTTAATGGACTTTTGCTAGAATTTTTGGTCTATAAGAGATTACTGCATCCTGAAAAACTGTGGTTGGTTTATCTGTTTTGATTAAATTCATTCACATGTAGGATTTGCACCAACAACAGAAATGATTATGATACAAAGATGGCTAGACCTATAGTCTGGATAGATTAAAATGGCTTACTATATGCTTTAAAATGGCAAGGAGAAAGTTAAAATTTAGGGAAGTGAGTTGTTGCCTGGGTAGTCAATTAGTCATTATGATGTGTGTGTTGCGTGCATTTAAGTTTAATATTTTAATTAGATTATTGTCTAGTGTCCCTAGTTCAGGAGACCTGGTGCTCAGCAGTTGGCTAATAATTAATAATCATGCATCTTTATCTTAATGCACCTTCTATATAGGAGTAATGTTTTGTTGGGCATCTGGTGAAAGCATCTCACCGTTTGCTTGTGTTTTGAACTTTTTATTTTTTGTGTATTTTCTATTGGAATAATGAGGCATTCATTACATTTTGGATGTGTTCTTTGACATATATCTAGTAGTCACAATCCATAAATGGTCAGTACAATTCATCACACATTGCTATCGAATTATAGGATAGCTGCACTAGTTTCCAGCTGCCAACAAACCTCAAAACTCTAGAGGTGCTGTTTCAGAATTTTTCCTCGATTAGTTTTCACATCCGTTTGTTTTTACTCTCCTTCCTGTGACATGATACTACATTTTCTATTGATCAATCTAGCTGATTGTTCAACACATTAATAGCATCGGCTTTTGTTGCAATTCTGTCTGACTAATGTGATTCTGTTTCTAATATAGGTGACTTCACCTTATGGCAATAACCTCCACCACAAGGAAAATGTCACACACGGCCAATTTGCATTTACAACTACTGAGGGTGGGAATTATTTGGCTTGTTTTTGGCGGGAGGGCCTTACTTCAGGTGGTGGCGATATAAGTATCAATATTGATTGGAAGACAGGTATTGATGCAAAGGATTGGGATTCAGTTGCAAGAAAAGAAAAAATTGAGGTGAGAACATTGAGCTTTCATTGCTTGCTAATTTACTAGTACATTCTTTAGGAAACTCAAATGTTGACATTTTGCGGTAGAAAACATGTTTTTAACCAAAAACATTTTCATGTGCATTTCTTTTTTTTGCTTTTCTACTTTTGTATGTAGTCAGTCTTCGGTCATCTAGTTCCTGAAATCTTACATTCTGGGTACATATAAGATGGCTTCTCCTAGATTTTGTAATTAATAAATGATTGGTCAACAAATTTGTGGTAGTTTGAAAGAGAAATAAGCAACCAAACTTTTGGAACCCAGAATGAGACGCACGCCTCAAAGGTTATAGAATGATTTACCTATTTTGTTCCTCTAGTAGGGTATTGAGCTTGAGCTAAGAAAGCTTGAAGGAGCAGTTGAGGCCATCCATGAAAATCTTTTATATCTTAAAACCAGGTACACATACATCTATATGCATGATTTCTTTCTTTAGAATCATTATGATGTCTTAAAATTGTCATCACAGAGAAGCCGAGATGAGAATTGTAAGTGAAACAACAAATGCTCGCGTGGCTTGGTACAGTTTGATGTCACTGGCAGTCTGCATTCTGGTTTCAGCTGCCCAAATATGGCGTCTAAAACGATTTTTCCAAAAGAAAAAGCTAATTTAGCGAGAGGGAAAAGAAAACACTAGATCACGGACCTTGTATTTTATCTTTCATCTGTTCTACTCGTAGAACTTTTTGCTCTGCATAACGAAGTTTTCGTCTGGAATCAAAGATGTGTTACTTTTATTGTGTGAAATCTTGGGATACACGCATTTCTTGTTTACTTCATTAACTTGGACTCCGTATTATAGCTTAATTTTGAGTGATAATATGTTTATCTCGTCTAAATCTGTACTAATTTGTTATTGCTTGCATGTAAACCAATTGTACCCCTAAGTCATATTCAAATACATATGGGATGAAAAAAGTGGAAATATCCAATAGAGATTAAGCGTATATTTTGCTTATTTACAAATCACACTTATAAAAGTATAATACTCCCTCCGTCCAAGTTTAGGAGTTAGAATTAGTTATTGCTTGTGTTTTAAGAAATTAGTGGAGTGTGTAATAAATGAAGTGAGATGGTGGGATTTGTAATAAATGAAGTGAGTTGGTGGAAAGTGAGATGGTTTGACTTTTTGGTTTTTTATTTTTATTTTTGGTTTATTTTTATGTAGATAATGACATTTGAGTGTAATTTTGATGAATAATGGAGTAAAATTTTATGTCCAAATATAGAAGATTCTAAATATGACTCCTAAACTGGACGTACTTTTATGGCAAAATGTGACTCTTAAAGGGAGTAATTTTTAGTAGGAAAAAAAGACAAACACACGCAACCCAATCGATATGACCACATGTAATAAACAGATCAACTGAAACATGTTTTGAACGTTTTTCTTGTTCTTTTCTTTTTGGTGGTCATGCAACCATTATGTCGCCCAGAATGTCAACCAAACTAACTATACATTTAATTTTTCGCATTTATTGATCTGCAAAAATATTTTTCACAACTAAAAAATTATGGCTTCGAATTTCCTCCACAAGACACGGTTGAAGAAACACCGAGGGAAACATATCAAAAGTTGTCATTATGAATGGATGTTACTGTAAAGGGAATTTTTGAAAATGAGGACACATTTGGACACAGTAGATGAATTTTTAATTGAAACATGTTAGATTTTTTTATTTATAAATTTGAAATAGTATGGTTTATTTCACAATTTATAGTTTACATGAGATAACAATTAATTTTAGGATTCAGGGATACATGGTTGTGGACCAAATATTTCATAGCAATGTCGTACAAAATGAATTACTCCATTAAATGTCAGCTGCTATACAATTGAATAATATAAATTCAATCAAAGCCTTCTATGTCTAAGAAATCACTATGCCAGATTTCGTTGTACTTTATTCTCAAGATAAGGTCGACGATGGAAAACACATTTTTGAAGCCTGGTGATCTTTATTAAGGTTATTGTACCTCAAAACCAAAGTTTATTTGCTATAATTACCAATTAAATAAACTTCCCTAAAAAAGAATGAAAAAATACAAAAGAATATTGTTATCTGCTCCAGAGTAGAGATATATTATTGAATGAATCACCTAGAAAATGTCCTCGGAGGAAATTTAGAAGAAGCTTTATCACCGGTGAAGCTTTCAGACTTTCCCTGTTCGAGATTGGGAGGCTCCTCTCGTTTTTTTGATTTATCACCATGTTGGCTTCTGTCAGATGGTTTTCCTCTTGGGTCTTGATGGTGGTGGCGACGATCATGATCCCCACCTTGTTCATTGCGACCTTTATCCAAACTTTGGAGCTCGGTTGCAATTTGTGAGCGTCGTTCCTTTAAGAAGTTAAGTCGGTTTGTCAGCTTTGACAGAGCATTGGTAGAATTAGAACCCTATCAAATAAACATGAATTTCTTTTCAGTGACAAAAATGCATGCACGTAAATGCAAGTTACATGTATTTGTGTCATTTTTCATGTTAGATCAGGAATATCCTTCACGAGAAATGCATACAAGACCCTATTATATATATATACTGAAAAACACTCAGAAGATTCAAACATACAAAACATGAAAAAGATATTCATAACACATTTGCTGCAGTTGTAAGAAAGCCTAAAATGGATTTAATATTTTGGGGTAACTGCTTTTAAAGTCACCAACTTTCCATGAATTCCGGTTTTTCCATGTCACGAACTTTATTGTCGGTTGCCATTTTCCTATGTCAGGTTTCCCGGTCTGATTCAAACTATTCGTTTCCTATTAAGACAATGTTCAAATTCTTTTATCTTACTATTGTTATCTTCGTCTTTGAAATAGCTTCGCGTGGGTACCTTGTACGCCTCAATTGGCACTTGGATGAAGAAGTTATGGCCATTATGATAGTACAAGGTCGCACAAAGTTCGCAGCCTTCATCAAATGACCATAACTTCTTCATCCGAGTTCCGATTGAAGCGTACAAGGCATCCACGCGTAGCTATTTCAAAGACGAATATAACGATAGTAAGATAAAAGAATTTGGACATTGTCTTAATAGGAAACGAACAGTTTGAATCGGATCGGAAAATCTGACATGGGAAAATGGCAACCAACAATAAAGTTCGTGACATTACACGAACTTTTTAAAGTTCGTGGGAAAAAAAGTTCGTGGGAAAAACCGGAATTCGTGGAAAGTTGGTGACTTTAAAAGCAGTTACCCCTAATATTTTCAGCCTTTTCTATTAACCATATAGAGAATGTAGAAATTAAAATGTGAAATGGCTCATCTGGCACTACTACAGATACGAATATGAGTATTGGTTGCATCTTGTACATATGTAGAGACAAATATACCATGTTTTTCAGAATTAAGGTTTGGTTATTACTATTACTAGTTCTTTTAAAGAGAAGGCCGTGTAAGTTAACTTTTACATTAGAAATATTACTAGGCTTAGTTAGACTAAGGTTGCACTCAATTATTTGAGAGCTCAGCATTTCAAGTGCATAATACTCTTTTGCTGATCATTTTCGATAAGAAAAGCAAATAGATAGTTTAGTTGCTACTCTTCTTGCTGATCATTTAGCATTATATTATTTGATATCTAAGCGAAACGAAGTCTATGCAACTACACTCTCCAGTATTAACACTAATCTTATATTTTGTGTGTAGGGTAAATTGTGAGAAAAACCATGAATTTTGGCCGAATTATGGTCTGTCCTGCGACTTTAAAAATCAGCTGAAATAGCACGAAGTTGGGATTTGTTCACAATTAGCCCAAGATGATTTTTTTTTTGGTGACATTCCATCTGATGTGGTAGCCGGGAAACATAATTGCGAACAAGTCCAAACATCGTAGTTTTTCCGGTTGAATTTTAAAATTGTGGGTACAGAATTTGACTAAAATTCACGATTTTCAAGCAATTTACCCTTGTATCATACATGTAACATATATAACAAGAGATAATTTACCTCACCCTTGCTAGACTTTCTCGAGCTAGACCTTGTAGTGCTCGCCTCTGCGTGAGGTTTGTGCGCAGAATCTGCATGCTGGTTCTGAGTAAATGGTAAGTGAAGTGAAGAAGCTAATTCTCGTTTCTTATTTTTGCCACTGCCTTGCTTGTCAGACTGTTATACACAGAAAAGGCTGCAAGTTATGTACATGTTCAACAAAAAATATACACTTGACATTCCTAAAATATAAAAATAGATGACTGAAGCAGTCATTTGTCCATTTGTGATCTGGAGATGAAATACCACTAAATAGTTACTAAGTACATATGTTAAGGTAAACCAACATCAAATCCTTTCAACTGAAACAGTCATACCTTACTTCTAGACAAATTCTCAGAAGACTGTCCACCATCTTTATTGAACCTACAAAGGAAAAAAAGGCTCACATCATGACCTACATTAGATTGATATGTGAAGGGAAAAAGATGAGGAAAGACACCAGTATGCCCTGAATGCACATGAAGATAGAAACGGAGTAATGCATAGAGTAGAGTGAATATCATTAAAATAATGGAAGGAAGAAAAAAAATCCCTTACGACTTCAGTTGGTTTGAATTCTGTAGGAGCTGATTGCTTATATCCTCCCCAATCTTGCAGTTATGCTCACACATTTGTCTAAGCTGAATTTCAAGATCATCAGCCTTCTCTTTTAAATATGTAAGGTTTGATTCTGCTTCATTGACTACATCCAGCTCTTCCTTCACCTATCATCAATTCAAAGTATGTTATTGACAAACATGATTGATACATAAATTGATATGTATATACTCTCAGATATAGAGACAATTTAACCTTATCATCGATAAGTGGTGAGAAAGTTAGAGGCAGCTGTGATATTCTGAGTGAAGCTTCAAGTGCCTTCTTCAACTCGATCTCCTTCTGCAACTTCTGTAGCAATCCTGCCACCTACATTACAAATTCCTATTAAGTATACTTGAAAGTTAAAGTCAGTGAGTCAAATATAGGTGATTTCATAATTAGTATAGCCTTCAAACAACATTAAAAAAGAAGACGACAAAACACAAGTTCAAAAATAATCCTTAAGAATATTTTTGTGTCCATTATAGATATGAAGTGCTTACATCTTTCTCAAGAGATAAACGACGTTCCTGTAATTCATACTTCCGTGCATCCAGGCCATCTTGAAGAATAGAATTATTTGCAGCCTATTTTTGAATACAAGTCAAGGGATCAACAATCTAGACAACATGAATGCTTTAACAAGACAGAAAAATAACAAATGAATTTCTACCTCATTAGAAATTTTGGACTGTAGATCTGTTTGAAGAAACTCAAGCTTTCGTATTGCAGCGCTAGCAATAAGGCCAAGTCAATGTGATTAACATGCAGAATAAACTTTTAGACAAGGAAAATGTTGGCGGTATATATGCCTATGAGAGATTCAGAAATTGACAAAATTATAGATGTGTGTATGAAACCAAAATAAACATTATGCAAGTAGAGTAATTGTAACTCGAACATCTAAATGTCTCACATACCAGAATAAAATCATAAATAGGAAAGAAGTTAAAACCCTTTTCCTTTAAATATGTATCTTAAAGAAGAGAATATAATTTGGGTAAAATAAATATTTCCCACTCAAAGGAATACCAGGATTAGTTTAAATTGTTAAGAATGTGAATTGGTAACTTGATTGTTCATATTTTACGTGCAATAGGACAATTCATTTTCTACTTTGTCACTGTCAAAGTTTACAAATTCATTTTTTGCCTGTTGTTATTGCACATCTGATCTTTCTGAGTCAATGTCTTCATCACCCCAAGATATGTCACGGTTTAAATATCCCACCATGCTAACTTATTTATCATGAATTTTATCACATCACAGTCTAAAGAAAATGCTTTGTTGAATATATTTCATTAAAACTGAGAGCACATTGAAGATTTAGCAGTTTATAATAAACACTAACTCTAAAAGTTTCTAACCAACAGTTTTTTAAAATATATTCTAATTAATGCACAAGTAAAGGTTGTGATGTGATCTTTTTAGCATGTTAGTTTGCATTCTTAGTTGCTGAGGCACTTCATTCATTACAAGTTGAGGTCTAACTACCTAACTGAAAGTTGGGTATGACATCTGGAGCAGCCAAATTCCTGACGGTATTATAACTGTAAGGGAGGATTGGTCTAGTATTACTAATTCACTACAGCTCAAAAGCATGCTGTCAAGAACGAGTGGATGGGAGATTGCAAAGATATCAACCAAAAACTAATCCAGGATGGCAACAAGGATCCCTAATCTGTTTGGCGGCATACCTCCCTCAACCTATATAACTAAAGAGCAATTCGAAACACCTAAGGAGAAAGGTAAAAAGCACCAATTACTGCTTGCAATCAGAATAATCATGCTCAACAGGGGACTACAAGGCACAATCCTCTAAACGCATGCTGTTATGTGATGAAGTTTAATTTGACCCCAATGATTTGCATGATGATGCAAATTAAAAAAGATCATTCTTGAATAGTCTGAAAATCTAATAGGAGCTTAAAATTTAAGGATTCCTTCAGTTTATCGATTAAAATAGTTAAATTTTAGTTCCCTCAAGGCACAGTGCAGTTTCAAATGGCCGTTGTGCCTTGAGAGAGTTATGGAATGTGAAACCTATTATCAAGTCAATGAAGATTATAATATAGCAATACTCGAATTACGACAGATCTAGTGACTTATAAAAGACAGAATTTAGATTTTATGCGATGACAAAACTTCACTTACTCGTCTTCCAAAGGAAGGTCAATCGACTCCATAGAAAGGTTCTTCTTTCCCTGGATTAAAAACTAAATGTGAGTTTCGTTAGATGTCTCCAAAAGGTAACTAATAAAAATGTGAGATAAATAACGATCAAGAGGTATTCCAGAGTGCCTAGGAACCAAATGGAATACTCACGGCAGAAGGTCTCAGACTGCGTGTACTACGCCCTTGAGGTAATTCAACTGATGCAATGGATGTTTCATCAGCGCCTAATGATTGCATATTTGCATCATCCACATCATGAACAGAGCCGGTTCCTTCTGTGCTATCATGTCGAGGCAATGAGGTCTGACGTGGATGTTGGTTAGCTTCAAGAACATCATCCACATGAGGAGATTTAGAACCTGAGCTATCCTTTCTCGTGACCTGCATATTCAGAAAAGTTTGTCAGTAGTCTTTCTGGAATTCAAACTTAAGGGTGTATGAAATATATTGGGGCAAAACAATCAGATAAATGTAAAAAGACTTCCACTGATTGTATTTTGTCTGATATTAGAGTTGAGTGAAATATAACAACTTGCAATATAAAGCTAGGAGGTAGCAAAATCATTTCATATATTGACAATTACAGTGGTAAAATTTCCATAAAACAAAAGATACAGAGATCTCTGAGATAAAGGATGATAACAGAAACTATGTATAGCTATCCATATCATAGAACATAAATTAAAAAAAAAGTGACCTTTTCACTGTGTTTGTGTTCACCATTCTCACTACTAGCTCCCGATCCATGCTCCAACTCTTCATCCATGTCCTCCTCCTCAAAGCTCTCATCATCCTCAAAGCTCTCATCATCATCCTCATCTGTCATTTCCTCGCTTTCAGTTTCACTTTCATCTGAATCAGTGTAAGGTTCATGTGATGCAGATACATCCTGGAAATAATAAAACAAAGTTAGCTACAAATGAACCCTAGGAAAAGGGAAATAGAATGAACAGTATGTGTTTGCATATAGAAAAATAATAAAAAAGAACAGTATGTATTTCAGTGCTTCTCTTAGCATGACTATATTTGTATCTACACTATGCAAATACTTGTGCTTTTAGTCTGATGTGAACCAGAGGAGGGAAAGAAAATCAATCAAATTGGCTGACTGGATGATTACTTGTGATTAAGGGAAACTATGCCACTTCGGCAAGAAGATAAACAGAAGGGAAGAAAGTAATCCAGTCGACAAAGTGATGGACCATAGCCCATGGGCTAGTTGGAAAATTGGTCTTCTTATCCCACATTAGACTTGGCATTTCAAATCGAGTCACTGTGGTTAGCCAACAGGCGAACAATCTGACTATATATCATTAAGAAGCTGCTGACTGATTTATCAGGTAGTTGAAGACACTTGGAGGTCAAGTGTAAACCGTCAAGTGAAAAATTATACTTAATGCAAGCTGTCCAGTGTAAACCGTCAAGTGTAAAATTATACTTAATGCAAGCTGTCCAGGAGAGCAAACAGATTGAAGGTCAATTTCTGGTTATTGATCCGATGTGTGGAGATCTAGTAACTTGGAGGAATAAAAGCGCAGGCAATTTTTAAGTAGTGCAGAGTTAATAGTGTCGTGCTCTTGCATTTGGAATATGCAGAGTGAGTGTTGTTGCAAATATTGTCGAGGGAACTAAAAATTGGGATACATGATTCAGTCAAGATGTTTAATAGCAGGCAAGCTGCGATTGGTATACAAGGGAGCTGTACACCACATCAGAACAAAAGATATTGACATTGACCGACCCTTCATTTTTGGCAGGGCAATAATGGGATCATTCAGCTCAGCTACATCCCAACCAGACAATCGATATTTGATGCTCTTGATAAGGCAATTGAAAGGATCAGTTTTGATGTGTTGCACTCCAAACTTGGCGCGTATAACATATACGACCCAGGGTATAGAAAAGAAACTGACCTTTGTGTACAGTGGATTAGTTTGCTTATTTGGAAGATTAGATTTGATTTCTGATTTAGCAGATTAGTCGTGTAATCCTTTAAAGTTCCTATTGAATTCTAAGGTTCCAGCGACCGAGTATCCATATATTAGGACGTAAACTCTTCTTTGATTTTATATTTAGACTAGCTTCTCTTCAATAATGAATCACCAATAATCAAAAAGATGCATGAAAATGTATTGTGACAAGCAACAGGAAGAGTTCACAATTAATGAGTTAACTCATACCAGAGGCAGCTGGAAAGGAAACCGACGTGCTGAGAGAAAAAAGAAAAGGATAAAGAAGCATACCCCAAATATATTTTCATATTCTTCCAGTAAAGTAATAACAATGGCTTGAGCATGGTTAGCTGCAGCAGCTGCTTGCATGAGTTGTAAAGAGCCATCAGCTCCTACATCAACATTATGGTCAAGTTCGCATTCACCAGCAAAAAGAGCGCGAAGAAGCAAGGGAGCCATGCAAGCTGCCACAGCCGAAATGCTCATTCGGTTTACTGTCTTGTGGGAAGCGATTAATTGCATCATCATAAGAATTCTGATGTAGAGAGCAAAAGAAACACAATGAAGAGTAAGAAAGGTGAATTTTAAAAGTTTAATTGAAAACTAAAGCAATTTATGATTTATCCAGAATTGTTTTCTGATCTAGACAAGCACAACTGTGCATCAAAACTCTTGTATAAGAAGACAAAGTTTATCTGCTACTTGATTTTGTTACATTTTGGAACATAACACAAACATAACATTTTCCTTAAATTGACTGTGCTTAGATTTCCTTGTGCTTATGATCATGATACCTCTTCAATCAACTTATGATCATTATGAAACTACTTCTAACATTATTTAAGATTATTAGAGCCTTCTCTAATATCCCAAACCTCAACAAAGAATGATTAAGATCGTACCATAACAGCTGACCATAAGACAGACAATATATTGCACACACCAGAGTAGAAGCAATCTTAAACAAAACTTAAGTAACTACAAAAATACATATAGAATTGTCACAATGATATTAAAGTACCTTTGTAATAAGCGGCGATTTGGCTCTGGAAATGTTTCACATATTGCTGACCGCATAGCAGCTATTCTTATGCCACGGTCAGTTCCTGTTCATCAAGTAAAATGTCAAAATTGAAAACCAAAATGGAAGTGAACATCAAAGTCCCTATACATTTTGTCGCCCTTTAACCACGAGTTTATTCATCCAATTGAGTCTAGCGCTTCACATTTGAAGATATGAAGCTTTAATGGATGACAGTCAAAGAAAAATATGAAAAATATTACGTCGTGTAAAATATTATTTGAGCACAAGTTCCAGTCAGTTCCACTATCTCAAAATAGGTTGTCTATCTACAGAAAAATCTTTTAGAAAATATAGGTAACATAGATCGGATAAAAGATAAGGTTTTGAACTCGTGAATTTTCAACGTAATCTTTCATTAAACCTTTTTTGACGCATTTACTTTGTCATCAGCACATTTACTAGTCTATGCATCTATATGTGTTTCTTTTTGTTCTGTTCTGGTATGCAAGATAATAAATGGTAGGAATAGAAAGACAAAACAAAACAGTAGACATTGGCACAGCAAACTTACGATAAGATTCAACGAGAGCCTTACAGCAAGAAGCAGGGACCGGAGATGAAGGCAACTCCCGGATCACATACTGGTCATGATCAGCAAAGAATTAATTCAACTGAAATATAGTGGCTTTAAAATTCTATTTCTTCAACACCATATCAAAGTACCTTTACACAGTCAGCTATGACATGTGCATCTTCATCTGGCGAAAACTCATTTTTCCCTGAATTTGGTTGAAAATGATTGATTATATTTTGATAATACCATATGGAGAATCAGTAAAGTATGCAAACTTGAAACTTTAGAAAATGCATTATTTGATGTCAGATTCACAGTAGAGCACTATTATCAAGACTGCCATCACTAGGAAGTTAAGAGCTCAGCAGAAATATGGATTTATGAACAACCACATCTCTAACTTAGCAACACTTGCAAACTTTATATACAAGAAGAAAGTATGAGTACTCTTGAATGTAGGAAAGTATCTTATGTTTGTTAGTATATTCATCACAATTGTTCCATTTATGACTTGAACTTTACGGGAAAGAGCAGATGCGGAATAAGTTATTAAAAATGGCTGCAATTCTGAGTCTTGTTTCCAAACGAAAAATATATTTTAGATATTTAAAAATTAATAACTTCTACAAACTTATTCCGTATCATCCATCTATAAAGCAATTAAAATAAAATGTAACTACAGAAATTCAATTCCTACTCAAATTATTTCCAGAAAGTTTTAGTCCTCAGTATCTTGCCATTGCTATGCTTGACATGAAAAACTTCCTTATCATGTTTACTTTCTATTTAGTTTCGATAGTTACTATTTGAATCATTTCATAATATCTCACTCGATAATGGTAGGAGTTGAACCTACTTTTAGGTCAGTACAGTGAGTATACATAACAACATTGGCTCAACTAAATCAGGACTACTGAATCAACTTGCCGCGAATCATGCTCTAGGTCCCATCAGTGACCTTAGTGTGAAGTAAGATGGCATTAGAGTCTCTTATGAAAACTATTCAAATGGGACATCCAATTGAACATATATTAGAACAATCAGAAATGGGATGAGGATGCCAAGTCCAAGGTTTGTGTCCAACATTTATAATTAGGTATTATGGTCATATATTACACTACTGAATTATGAATTTTTTTTAGTAGAAAAAAATTCATTATAGAAATTCCTTTGCGAGTTGCACCACGGGTCTCCAGTATGTTAACTCTAAAATATACTACACCCAGTTATCTAACTTAACAAAGTACCAAGTAACTTATCAGTAGTGGTTATCAATGACTTCTAGATGGAACCTTAATCAGTGTTAACCCAACACTCAGCTATAAAGCACAGGCAGTTTGACTATTGTCTTGTAACACTTGTCTTTAGATCTCATAGCCTTTCTCCTATACATAGATTACTACGTAATCCTTCATTTTTGCCTGCATGCTTTAGTCTTATGGTTAATATCTTTGATAGCATAAAGCTTCACATTCGGGTCTTCCCCACCATCAATCTCGATTAACTAAGCACTATATATTCCAACTTGAGTGACTGTTTTAAATACCCTTACTCCCAAGTGTCTCACCCCATCTACAAAAGTAAAAAAGGGTTGAGAAATTAATGCATCAAAGGAACCAACCAACCTTTTTCATATTCTGATATCCGGCGTTCAACATGTTCAACATCAGCCGCTTGCCTCAAGATGCCTTCGGTTTTGTATCCTAAAATATAACGTTTCTGATCAACACCAATAATAGGAAAAATGCAGCTACAAAATGAGTGAATATAACCAAGTAAAACAACCAGTAAGGAAGAAATAAATAGCACTTTCTGCATGCAATAAATGCATGGAAAATGAACATATCTAAATCTATTTAAATTGGTGTAATCCTTTCCATGCTAGTATGAATACTTAAGCCCCTGTATAGACTGCAATGATTTATAAAAACGCTTGTTTAGGTGTATTTAGGAGACCAATAAAATTATAGGCATAGTATTTCTTCTGTCTGAGTGTGAAAATCAGTACGTTTACATCTATTAAACATTAATGTTGGTAAAGATGCGATTCCTTACAAGAAGAGCATGTCAAGATGTAAACATTATTATTTGGTAAAGACGTGGTTCATTACAAGAATAGCATGTCAAAAGAAATATGCAATAAGAAACATGTGGAGTGGAATAAGAGGCTTACCATAGTCCTCAAGAAACCTAAGAGCCTTCTCCAAGAAGGATGGAGTGCCATCTATATCTTCTAAGGCAAGTAAAATTGGTCGCCCAATTACCAAGGATTTAGCTGTTTGTTTGTCTTTACCTACAAGCAAGGGCAGGGAAGAAAAAATGAGGTATATGCCACATAAAAACAATCTTTACAGCCAATTAGCAAAGTCAAAACACAGGAAAATGAAATCTTTATCAGGAGCTAAATAGATAACATCAAAATCACCATTACAGAGAAAATCACTACTATGGGAATGCCTATTATATAGTATTATGCTCAATCTACTAGCAAAGGTAACATAAGGGAAAGGACACTGTCTCCATGAGAAATTAAGCAGATAGATAGGATCTTATATGCTGGCTTTTCTTTCTTTGGAACTAACCAGTTTAAAAGAATGATATCAATTTCTATAAGGAAAGGCAACACTGTCTATTTTTACTGCAGGAACTTGCATAAAAAAGTAAATTGTGCATCAAATAAATGACGCATTTATGAATAAACAGTTGCTCTGTTACTCATAGTTCTATTGCAATTGATACGCCCTCTCTTTTGCAATGGCAGTATCCTACCACTGATGGCACGATACTTTTAAAGAATCAGAGTTTCACATTTAGATAGTGAGAAAGATACTTTGATCGGAAGAAGCGTCGGCGGCATTTAACTGATCATTCTTGAATATGCCATTCTGTCCCGTAGCAGTAGCATGGGGGGCATTTAAGAGGGCTTCTTCAAGTGCTGCCTTCCACTCATGCAAATCCTCCATTGTTTCCGCCTGGGATACAAACAAAACCAGGCACATGAGCATAACAGATAATAGGTGTATGGTGTGCATGAGGATATGGAGGCAGGATGATCATGGTCGCAAAATAAAACAGTATCCGTCCTAGATCTGAAACATAAGTTGAAGATAAAGCAACATAAAGATTGCAGACCATGTCAAGGACTATCAACATCTGAACTATCATTTTCCAACACAAATATCTTGAAAGAAACCTAAGTAATTATGGGCTAGACATCATAATAGGATAAGCTGCACCTGTACTGCTGGTTGGTGCCATCTTAAAAAAATCAGAATTCTCAGTTTAGCACAATGAATTGCACTGAAAAGAATAACGATATACTCCTATATAGCAAGAAGTTGAAGAAAAACAAACAAACAGCACATTGGCATATAAATGCTCAAGTTTGGACCATTAAATCAATCTAACAGGATATCACCTTGAGTGTGAAGGCTCGTCCATCTCGACCATCAGGGAAGAGAACAGTGATCAACTTCTTGTCTTCTTTTACTACCACACTGGAATGAATCAAAAAGTCAATATTCCAACGTGGTTCGATTTTAAAACTTGACCAAATTAATACACAAGCATAAATAGAAACCCTGCCAATTACAGTTAAACCAACCTGCCTGAACTGTTAAGATCAATGCCTCCAAGGGTTAAGTTGACTTCACTCGATTTTTGAGGAACTGCGTTCTAAGAAAAAGGAAAAACGTTGAACAGAATCAAATATATGATAAAGACAAAAGAACCACATGGGATTTAGAAATTACAGAAAGAAATTGCAGAAGTTACTTTAGCATGATAAAACATGTCATGCATAACAAACGTAAACTATAGAATAACATTAATACGACAAGAAGTCTACCAGACACTATTTAACAAACTCTGAATGTTAACTATTGCAAAACTGAATCAAATGCGATATATAATAAGATGTCAACATTATAGCCTGCAGCACATAAATAGATGCATTACTAGTGGATAGCTAAGTAACAGTATACCACAAAGGTTTCAAAATAATAGTTTTCAAACTGGGAAAAATCATACAAATATTGAAAAAGGGTTTAAAAAATGTTTGGCTCAAGATTTAAACAGTCCCACAGAAAAAAAATTCCTACTCGTATTAGTTAGAGTATAAGAAGTCCTGTAAGATAGTTTCAGAGAGATGCAGCTTACCGGATCACTTCTATAGAAGACCAAGGAAGTTTGAGTTAAAATGAACCACCTTTTCTTCCACGATGTCCAACCAATTCCTATGCATTACAAAAAGTAATTACTCTTAAGCTTCACAAATATATACTCTTACAGTACATTGCTCAACTGTGAAATTTCTGCATATTGAACATATGCTGTTTACTGATACCAGGTCAGTTTCCAAAAACTAAAATTAAAAATGCTAAGAGTATATTCAACCTTCAGTCTCTCATTTCTTTACTAAAGGCTAAGTTCCACAATTATGATACAGGATGTTTGTCAATACACTGAGTTTGGAGAAGCTTATATAAATAACAGAACCTGAAGGTGTGTTCCCTGCCTGGAGCATACAAAGGGTTAAGTATATCAATCATCATTGGTGGCCAGACGAATATCTGGTTTTGCACAGAATTAAACTATATAACTAGAGTACTATATTTTCAATTTATTTTGAGTACTTACTAGATGAATATTTTGGCTCTTGACACTGTAAGTTCATGCCAGGCTAGGGAACCATCAAAGAGCCACAAAGTTATCAATATAAAGGCATTTTGACCTAAACCCAACTACTCAGTGCTTATACTGATGTACTGTAGCTTCCCGGTTGTAATGTATAAAGAATTTACTGAGGAATGTTGGAGAGGTATTGAAGTCATTCTACAGTAAAACTACATAGTATATACCACCGATATAATATATAGACGAGTTACACTAAAAGAGTTATAAATACACGCAAGACTTTGCACCAAATCATTTGATTTTGTCACTGCAGTGAACTAGATTTCTGCAACTAAACAATTAACATTGACAGGGTCATGGATTCATAATGTTTAGCTCAAGACAATACCTTCTACCATACAATCTCGACTTGGATTTTCGACCCAAAATATCAAATCAGAAAATGAAATGAAGTGAGAGCAACATGTATATCTTCTTTTTTTATTGGCAAACAATACCTTTTGATGACAAAAATAGTGGGCCACTTTTGTATACCTGCGAAGATGTAAAGTAAAGAGCTTGGATAAGATGTCATCCGATGCAAAAGATGAAGTTAGATACTAACATAAGTAGGTTTAAATGCCAGGACACCGTCACAGGATACTGCCTGAATTCTCATTAGTGATTATTAGATGAAATAGGAAATTTTTTTAAAATCGACATATTAGTTCATGTTTCCTGTTAATACCCCATTTTTACCCTCAATCACCCAGTTGATATTGATAAAAATATAATTTACTTCATCCAATGCAAAATGTGGCTGAGCGACAGGTCACTGCATAGATCTCGTGAACGTATCACATTGAAATTAAAGCTTTAACTGTTACCCATGAGGTCCAATACATGGTCAAATCAAGAGTCCAGATCTTGTTACAAGCCAAAACTCTTCCCCTGAATTCCACACTTTAAGCCATAAAGGTGCTAGCTGGAGCAGCTATCCATCCCTTTAGTAATTACGAAAAATTTTGAAGCCTTTTTAGGTTATTTATCATGCAATATCAACTTTCACTACCTCGTCCTATTTTTCCAAATATATGACTTTTCATCTCTCTCTTCCACTCATCCATAAACTTAACCTCAAAGGAAAAACAAAACCAGACTCAATGCCAATCACCATAATTCATCTTCACCACTTTACATCCTAAGCATGAATTTCGATGTCTCCTCCAAAATTATCGAAATTCACGTTTCAAATACAAGCATAATCCCAATAGTATCAACGTGTTGATAAAAAAACAAATACAGATTCATCAATTGAATTCCTGAGTACCTTGCTCCCAGCATGAAGATCGGGATTTGGCGGTGCAGGCGGCGGGGGCGGCTCATTTTTGCCACCACCAGCTTCCGCCTGAATCGAGATTAACATTGAATAAAAACACACAAAAAACAAAAAATACTAATTATATTAATCAGATCATCATCGAGATCGTGCATTTCAGAAACGCACCTGCGAGGACTCTGCCGCTGCTGCATTGTTGTTCACATTCGTCATGTCGCGATTATGACATTAAGAATAAAATCTGCAAATGCATGCAATGCTAACAATTGATCAAATTCCGTGATCAGACTAAAATCATTATGAAAAATAGGGGCATCGATTCACCTATTTTCCTTAGTATAGAAAAAACGAAAGGAAGGTGGGCAATCACAAAACAAATGGATACAATGCGTTTCTGTTTCTCATTTTTGGTGTTTGGAGAGAGAGAAGGAAGAGAGAGAGCTTTTTTTTCTGTGCGAAATACGAACGTGTGGAGGGACGGAATATTATACTCTGATTTTTTAACTATTTTTTTGAAAAACGGATATTTTCTCAAAAACTCGTTGTGTTGGTGTTTTTTTAATTCCACTTTTTAACTTCTAACGATAAAATTATTTCCTCAAAAAGTAGTCTACGAATAAATTAGGCCTTTCGACTAATAAGATTGAAACTGCTGAATATTTTCGGATTTCTAATAATAGATGCGATTTTATAACTAACTCATTTAAATAGCCAAAATTAATACTACTAATTAACTAATACATGTTTTAAAAAAATTGAACTATAATTGATTTTTCATTTTTTAATAAAAATGTTCTTGCCTTAACGGTTTTTTTCTTCCTTTTAATCTTTATGTTGTTGTGAATCAGAAAATTCGAAGCCTAAACATGTTTCATTCGATAAAAAAAAACCCCGAAAAATCTAATAATGAAATACTACTAAAAATCCAAATTTTGAAAATTCAATATAAAAAAATTTGAAAATCTAATATACCAAGATATCATTAGAATTGTCATAACACAAAGGTTTATATTTGTTACGTTTGTAATTACAATATATTTTTATAATACAGTACATACTATAATGTAAGTATATAAATGTATTTTATATTTTGGATAACTTTGGATTTTAGAATATCCAATCCGGTTCTAACAGCCAAAATTTAAAAAAAATTAAAAAATCCAAATCAAATTTTAAATTCTGGTTTGGTTTGGTTCGTATTAGATTTTTGGATTTTGGAAAATTGCTTACTTCTAACTGACAATAGTTTCGAAAAGACTTTTTGTGGTTCTCTATTAAAGGCGGGGTCCACTGTAATTGTGGAATACTAGAATAAAGTCTGAAAGCATCACTACAATCAAGGTACGAGACATGTCGCATATCATTTGCATGGCAACAAATATGTAATTTACGGATCAAATGAATTATCTCAATTGATGAGACTTGAGAGGGATGAGTTGACAATGAAACGTAGCTTAGTTTCTTAGACACTTCACCTTTAATTTATAGGTTGAATTCGAGTTATTATAAGGGTATATGAAAAACCATTACTGATTTTTTTTTAGAAAAAAGGAAGGAGTTATCATAAATTATAAATGTTTGAGGACCGAAAAACTGATGTAACATGTATGAATAATATACATATCCAACTTATTTATGACTTTAAGTGCTTTCATTGGGATTTGCATTGTAGGATTGAAGATGATTAGAGCGCCGACTGAAAATAATTGAACCATTTATACCAAATATTTGATTAAATTAAATTATTTTATCAATAATACATAATCACTCAAACCAAACAATCCTATAAGTATTACTATTACAATAAAACAAGGAACCACATTTACAACACATTACATTCGCTATTTACGTTCACTAAAAAATGAAGAAATGCAGTGTAGATCGGTTTAATGGCTTATATGAAACATATCAATCTTCAACCACATTCAAATGTGAGCCTTCCGACGACTCCAAACAAAGCACACCATACGAACTTCCAGTCTTTATAAATAGTTACGACTGACGAACCTGCAACACACCTTGTAAATTTTTAACAGCACTGTCGTAGTAGACGAATCCCATGAACCAGAATTCATGATTGTCCACGGAAATAATCTGGATATATTTCTCAACTGAGTTTGTTTGGCTTGTTGAAGTATTAACCGCTTTCAGTTGCTGCAACGTGATAACCACCTGCGTGAATCACCAATATGTGCTGTTAGAGAAATCTAAAGAGAACGGAGAATTATCTGTTCAAAGGAGAAGAGGCGACTTCAACTTGGGGCATCTATTTTCATTAATATGTTCCGCAAAGGATAGGATGGTCGAAGCTCTACTTTTCTTAACAACACAGGGATTTTGAATAAGAAATCAAAACAGGGGTAATTAAGATTTTGAAGAAGGCTCCTTTCATGTGATTGCAATGAAACTACACAAGAACCACCCTTAATGATTTTTCTTCCATATTTGCTAGTTTATAAAAGAAAAGGTGTAGTGTGAGAGAGGAATAACTCCAAGATATGACAAACGGATGCCTGTTTCACAAAAGGGTGAAAAATCGTACCTTGTAATAGCTCATACGAACCTCCTCCGACTCCGGAACCTTGTATGAAAGAGGATCATCACTGCAAAATGCTACTTTTGCAGTAGACAGATAAAGGACTCCAGCAACAGGACCCGCAGATGTAGACAAATAGCATCCATAATATTTCAGCATCTTTTCTTCTGGGGCATTTTCAAATGTATTCTGAAAGACCTTTTCATATCCACCTTCTGACATAACCTTGGTGCTCCGTGCTATCCTTCCAACAGCAGCGTCTGTGATACTTGGTCCCGTTTTCACTAATTTAAGCAAGTATTTATCAGAAACTAGCACAACAACTTATTATAATTATAACACTTCCAGTTGTTAAGAGGTCAAGAAAGAGCAGACTTTGCCACGTCCAAATCATAGAAATCAGCATAAACTCTTTCCACATAGATATTCCATCTTACAACCATTTGGAGTCAGAAATGAAGTTACTTTTTGTAAAGCACTGAACAGATTATCTAATATATCTTCCTGACGAGCCAAGGACATATGGTACAGGTTTCATTATCTTGTAACCTTGAAGGGAGTTAGAGAATCAATTGTAGTCTTTCATAACAGTAAAATTAAACTAAAAAGAAGCGAAAGTTTATACTTGAATTCCATAATGGTCTTAACATCTGCATGCTAGCCTTCCAGGAAACACATATGTCATATTACAAGGAAAAGCATTTTAACAGGTGTTGCAACAGAGCACAAAAAAAACAAAATCTAAAGATCAGACCTTGAATAAGTATTGTATATATATATCTACTAGTTATAATGGCCAGAAATAAGCATAAGGTCACGACATAATATGTGCATCACAAATTTTCAGAAATTGCACAACTTAACATTGTTAAGACTTAAGATACAGCCACTCAAAAAATATTATCTCAATCTTCCATAAGTGTATATTGAAATGTGCGAAGGAGGCAACATATCAGACGACAACATATGCATAATGCTCTCTCTTTTGCAAATTATGATAGGAAAATGAGGGATAAGGAAATGGAAAGACAATTAGACATAGTCACATTTTAGTGGTCCTACTTTTTATATCCCATGTTCTCTTAGGGTGAAGATGTGAAATTTGTGGGAAAGAGTGGAAAATAATTACTTTCCATCATTTTCCATCAAAGTGACACATAAGAGATGTAACCTATAAAAATAGCAAAGATTCATACAATCCAATCTTACCAACACCAATTCTCAATTGAAGAACCAAATCAAAAGGGTGATGGTCACGAAGAATTGACATAAATCTGAAATTAAACGAAATGGAATAGGCGAGGATTACTGACAGTTTTGCCACATGTTCCCAGCCAAGTCTTCAGCCTTCTTAGAGGCTACGCTAGCTTTCTTTCCCCATTTACCCAGCACTTCCTTCATCTTATCCACGTTACCTGTAATAATTTGGGGGAAAATACAAGCGTTTATGAGGGGAAACATAGAAGAAGAAAATGATTGTTCATACTCTTGATCGGAGAGGGGGGCACGGGCACGGGATCGGTGGAGACATATGGATTTGAGCCGGTGGGGGCGGTGACGGGAGGGGGGGCGGAGCTCCAAGTGTCGGCGACTGGAGCGACGTCGTCCGGCGCCAGTTTCGGGTAGGGAGCATAGCCGGCTGCATCGCTGGCGGTGGTGGTGATGGTGGTGGCGGTGGCGGTGGCGGTCGTGGGGGCGGGGGCGGGGGCGGGGGCGGATTCCGACTTGGATTCCTTGGGGTTGATTGGGGTTGGTGTTGCGTTGGAATTGGATGGATTTGATGTTGAATCAGAACTCATCGTCAGAGATTTGCAGATGAAATCAACAAATTTGGGGAGAGAATTTTGAGATGATGGAAATGAAACGACTAGTGGTATGGCAAATTTGCAATGCTACATATATTAATTATTTATTCCATTCATTTTCCCTATAATAGGAGTATTAATTAATTGAGTAATAAATTTAAAAATATACTCTGAATAGATAAGTTGATGAGTCATATAATAAAAAAATAACTAATGAGTTATGAGTCATATAATTAAGAAATACGTACCTAATTAACATCCTAGTATTAAGATATTAATACTCCCAAGTCCTAAGAATCATCGAATTTGCCACGGAGTCAAAAAATTATGTCACTTATTACACAATCAGTTTCAAATATATAGTACGATGTTGTAACGATTGTTGAAATACTTGTAATCAATGAATTTGCAACAAGTCAAAAAACTTAAGTTACTTTTTACATTTTCGATCCAAAAAGTCTAATGATTAAATATATACTAGTACATTTAATTAATCTCATTAAATCTATGAGACTGAATTTTATTACAGTATAATTTAAATCCTAAATAAATAATTATATGATAATTAGTCATAATCATATCTTTCAATTAAACTAATATTACAATTTAATTTACAGTGAATTAATATAATAATTAATCACATTATATGTCTTCCAATTACAATCACACACACTAAATCCTCATACTGTCATGCACATGCAACATGGACCAAACTTTCATATGATCCGACACGACTCTGCGTGGCTTTTGATAAGCATTATATAAACCGGCCAAATTCATATTAATATGCATACCAAACTTGTGAACGGTTGCTCTCAATGCTTATTAGGAAATGACCAAATTGAAAAAAATGTACTCCATAATGAGGATAGAGAAAGTATAATTGATTACTAAAATAGTTAGAATATTCTTGAATGGAATATGCATATATGCATACGCAGGCACATTAGTTTGCTTAAGTTACTAACCACTTAGGAGTATTATATATAGAATAGCAAACGATACCAAATATCAAAACACTAGCTCGATCAACACTTCTTTAACTATCTCTGGAAAAGGATTGATAATAGGTCAAAAAGATAGTACTAACGAATATTCTCAATAAAAGCCGCCCTAGTCGACGTTCAAGGAACCATCAATGTCATCACAAGTTCAAGATGAAAGCATCTGTTGATACGATGATTGGCGGTACTCAACGTAAACAATGAGTGTATGCCCTATCGATTAGTATTACACAGAAGAAATCAATTATAAACACTAATACAACTAGAGCAGAAAAGAGAGCATTCAGCCAATGAAGGATTATCAACTAGGGTATATTGAAAAAGAGAGACCTCGAGAATGCAATTTATAAAGTAGGACAACAATAATGTTATATGCTTATAGTATATATATTACTCTCTCCGTCCCCGATTAAGAGTCACACTTTTCCATTTTGGCCCGTCCCCAATTAAGAGTCACACTTTATTTTTACCATAAATAGTAAGTACATCCTACATTCCACTAACTCAATTTACTCACATTTTATTATAAAACTAATAGAAAAAAAGGGTCCCACATTCCACTAACTTTTTCAACCAACTTTTTTTTACATTTCTTAAAACTCGTGTCCGGTCAAACTGTGACTCTTAATCGGGGGACGGAGGGAGTACTAAATTATATGCGGTTCAATTTTTAATACGGTTCAGAAAAGAACCGACAAAGAAATCCCGGAACACAACTTATAATTTGCTTTGTCTCGATAACAAACAACATCAGTCATTAAGTATTATATTTGTATCAAACGGAGATGGCCACCCTAGTTGGCTTTCAAGGAACTGGCAACGTCAATGACAAAGCGATACTTAACATCAGACTTCAAGAGACGCTCCATAGCAGTGTTACTGTTGACGTAGTCTATCGGGATCATCTCCACATCCGGCAATATGTTGTGCTTCGCCGCAAAATCCACCATCTCTTGCGTCTCTTTCATTCCTCCAATCCCGCTTCCCAATATCGACTTCCTCCCTACCAATCAATCAATCAATCCATCCATCCATCCATCCACTCCCCCATCAAATTAATAATACCATAAAAAGAGACAACTCACATGCAAATATTCCAACGCTTAAAAACACGACTCACCAATAAGCAGAGGAAACACAGGAAGCTCGAGCGGCTTCTCGGGATTCCCAACCATGATAACCCTAGCGTGAAGCTTCAGCAGGCTCATCAACGGCAGGAGCGGATGCGGCGCCGACACGGTATCAATGATGCCGTCCAGCGTCCTGGTCGCGGCAGCCATTTGCAAGAAATCATCCGTGCCGAGACTTTCGAGCGCTTTCTTCTTCTTCCCCAAGGAAGTGCTAATAACGGTGACTCTGGTGCCGAAGGGCTTAGCGAACTTGACGGCGACGCGGAGGCCGGGCTTGTCGAGGCCGAAGTAGCGGAGGGGGCTGTAGGTGGTGATGCCGGCACAGAGAAGAGGGGCGCCCCTGTCCATGGGGAGATTGTCGGGCCACCGCAATATGAAGTGCTCGTCGGCGACCATGAGGTCGATCGGAGTAGCCGCCTTAGGTGATGGTGTTGTCTAGGTAAGGCATGCTGTAGGTGAGGATCTGTTTGGAGCAGTAGTTTTCGAGATCGTCGGAGCATTGGTCGCATTGGCGGCATGATCCCACTAAGCATCCCACACCTACTTGGTCTCCTACTTTCACTTTCTCAACCTTGTTTCCTACCTCAGTTACTATCCCCACAATCTCATGCCTACAGTAAAATATGAATCTTGAGAAATAATTTCCTCTAGTAGAGAAATTTAATTTGGGAACGAGATTTAAGAAAGTTGTGTTAAGTTAGTTAACACATAATAAAGTAGAGGGATGAGATACGTTAACTTTTGTCAAAAAGCGAGACAAATCAAAATAGAATACGAACTAAACAATCTAAACTACATAATTAACTGAATCAAACTAGATTTTGTGTTTAATTACCCCGGAACAACAGGGTAGTGTGTGATGCCGCACTCGTTCTTGATCATGTGGAGATCAGAATGGCAGATGCCGCAATACAGAACTTTGAACTGGACGTCACGCTCGCCGGTTGCCCTGCAATTCCAACAAATATACCAAAATGTGTTGTCTCCGAGAATGAGAAAAGCGGACAATATTAAACTAACATGCAATCGACTATCCTAACAAAATGGAAATATGATCGACAAGATCAAAATGAAGCATATCTCAACCTTCTGGAGAAGTTGAAGGGAGACATGACTCCAGATGTATCTCTCGAAGCCCTACCGAGAGCCTTCACTGGGTGCTCTGTTTCTGGTGATTTCGCCATTTACAAATCCTGGTTTTTCTGCCAAGACAAATCCATATGCAAATACAGATACAAATGCTTTCTTAATGCCAAAACAAAGGTGGAAGTAGTAGTATTTATAGGGCATATGCAGGGGGATTGTTGGAATCTATGCCCGGTCAATGGAATTTGACCAATTATAATTTCAACGAGACATTTAATTTTGTAGAATTAAATGATATAGCATCGATCCACGTTCGGAGTAGATGACCGTGGTATATTTATTTTCTCAAATCCGATTCCCGGTGAGTGAGAAATAATTGTTTAAAGTTGTGCAAAAATTGCAAACTTAATGAGCTATGAGAGGAGATTAGGGAATAATTAAGAGAGTTAATTATCCCACATTGAAAGTTTCAACCTTATTAAACTAGTATTTAATAAGAAGGATTATTACATGTAATAATTATAGTGGACTAAGATGGGCTGTAAGAGCCCACACGCGCGCGCCGCCCGCCCCGCCGCGAGCCTCGAGCCCGTGCTCGTGCCCGTGCCCTTGTCCTTGGACTTGGATCTTGGATCTTGGCAATTGGTCTTTGGGTGCTTTGGGCCTGGTCGTGGGCTTGGTGCTTGGGCCTAGTTGCGGGCTTGGCCCAAGTCTAGTGGGTCTAGTTCTTTTTAGACCACCACCGTTTCCACGTCAGCGAGCCAAGCGGGATGCCACCTCGTCAGTATGACGCGGTAAGCCAACGTGGCTGACACGTGATAGTCCATGTCGTGAACGAATCTAGAAGCTTCTAGACTCGGCCTCTCTAGCTCTGAGCGCGTAACGGCTTGTAACGCCCGAACGTTACAGCTCGTAACCGACGACCGTTACGGTCTAGCATTAATGACGGCCATTATGGCCGTTGACCCCCTGCAGTGGACCGAGCCTATAAATAGGCTAGCCATTCCATGCATTCTACACATTATCAAACACTAGAAAGCATTCTGCATCATAAGCTCTCTCTCTCTCTGCATTGTTCTTCTGTCGAAGCTCTGCCCTCTCCTCCATCCAGTTCGCCGGAGCTCTGCTGATAGCGGTGCTGCTTCTTCAAAGACGTAGCCGTTTTATCTTTGGGGACGAAACGCCAATCCGAAGAGCACTACCGAGGCGTATCTCGTCTTGCGGAAAGAGGCCTCCTCGACTCGGCTAATTTCCTTTTCAGTTTATTAGTTTTGAATCCTCTTTTGTAATTTCGGTTCAGTTAGCTCTTGTATTCCTTCTTGTAAGTCCTAAAACCAACAATCGCAAGACGAGATATAACTTGCTTTTGAAGGGATCTGGACCTAAAACTGAAACTAAAACTTTCGAAACTATAATCACCTTTGCTGGAGATGTCGACTGAATCCAACACCGCCGCTGCCACCAATCCGGCCACCACCGCCGCCATCATCTCTTCCACCATGGCGAACACCGGACCAATCCCCACAATGGTCCCTACCCCTGGGTTCACCTCTTCGTCTACATTGTCATGGGGGTTTACGAACCCCTTTGGGCCCACTGTTGGATCATCCTCCAGTGGGTCGGTTGGTTCCACTTTTAGTGGTTCCTTCGGATCCTTCAATGGATCGAGTGTTGGGGCCTTCGGGTCCAACACGGGTACCGGTTCCTTCGGATCTGGTACGACCATGGCGGGCTCTACGCCCAACATGAATGGTGGGGGCCCTATGCCCAACCATGTTGTTGGCTCCTTCGGGGGCAACATGAATGGTTCATTCCAAGGACCAAGTGCGGCACCGTTGGCACCTAGAATGATGCCACCCGCCGAGAAGCCACCTAAATTTGGAGGAGCTGACTTCAAGAGGTGGTATCAAAAGATGTTGTTCTACTTGACAACATTGGGCATCGCCAACTTCCTCACGGAGAACGAGCCGCCCGCGCCAAGTGATCAAGAGACAAGTGTTGAGGTCATGGCGGACTATGAAGCATGGCGCAAAGGAGATTATCTTTGTAAAAATTTTATTCTAAGTGCATTAGATGATAGTTTGTACAATGTATACTCCCTTGTAACCACATCAAAAGAGATGTGGGAAAGCCTAGAGAAAAAATATAGTATCGACAATGCCGCCGGTACGGAACATGTTGTAGTATCCAAATTCATGGACTACAAAATGGTCGACTCTAGACCGGTCATGGAACAAGTTCAAGAGTTCCAAATGATCATCCACGGACTCGTGGCTGAAGGGATGAATTTGCCCGACAACTTTGTGCGGTGCATACTCATTGAGAAGCTTCCTCCTAGTTGGAAGGACTTCAAGCACTACCTCAAGCACAAGCGAAAGAAGATGAGTCTTGAAGACTTGATCGTGAAGCTGCGCATTGAAGCGGATGTGCGCAAGATCGATCAAAAGGCTAAGGGCTTTAGCCCACTTGATGCCAAAGCCAACTTGTTGGAGCGGGGCGGACCCTCCAACAAACGCCCCCGCCCAAATCAGAAAGACAAAGGGAAGGGAAAGCAGCCTACAAAGAAGTTTGAAGGCGAATGCTACAAGTGTGGCAAAGTTGGCCACTTTGCCAAAGACTGCCGCAGCAAGAAGAAGAAGCCGGCAGCCCACGTCGTTGAGAAAGAGTTCAAGGACTGGAATGAAGATGACCTCGTTGCCGTGGTCACTGAAGAAGTCAACATTGTTGACAACAAAGGCGGCTGGTACATCGACACCGGCGCTACTGCTCATGTTTGCTCCGATAGGAGCAAGTTTGCCTCCTACACTGCTGTTGAAGGGAGGAAGATCAACATGGGGAATCAAGCATCGTCCGAGGTCCTCGGCATTGGCAATGTGATACTCATGATGACATCTGGAGTCACGAATCATCCTAAACTGGATTAGGATGTGTTTTGCATTGATATAACTCCAAGTATACCCCCCTAGAAATCGCAAGCCTTGAAGTGCCTTTTGGTTTTGTTGTGATGACGGAAAAGAATGAGAAAATTTCTCTACAACTGCATATCCAAGTTTCTCAGCAAGAAAGTCTGCATC